>NC_045030.1:10398874-10427101 GCF_008632895.1 Mastomys coucha | reverse complement strand
AGAGAGAGTTTTAAGTGTGTAACATTTAAATCAAAGATAGCTAATAATCCTTTCTATTCAGCCCTGCCTACCTTCTCACAATTCCCTACCTTCCCAGAAGTATCCTTGAAAGATCTTGGAGTTTTTTTATGGACTCCTACCATCTATTTTCCCATAAGTCCACTTCCCTGTTCTCTCTGGGGAACAAGAGGACAATGTAACTTTTTTCAAGCACCCTAATCCTTCTGGTGTCATAGTGCCCTATGCCATAGTGCTTAATTTGGGACACTTATTTAACTTTGATCATGGTGCTTTTGATATTAATCATACATAATATATATGATAATATAGACACACACACATATATGTGTGTGTGTGTGTGTGTGTGTGTGTGTGTGTGTGTGTAAAGAGATAGAGATTGATTGGCTAATGATTATTTCCTGAAAATTGACAGAGTCCCCATCCTCTATTCTCAAGTACACATGTGCATTGGTATGCATGAGAACACACATGTACACACATATACACTTTTGACCTACATACCTACTATAAATTAAATTGAAAGTTTTTATGTGTGACTTGTAATATTCCAAAGTAGTCATTTAAACTTATCTGTGCTTTATTTTCTTAACCTGTGATAGAAAAATTACTGTGCTGCATCACAGGGCTGTTTTGAGGACAAAACAAAATGCTATATGGAATTAGACTTTATAACTTGGCATTTAATAACCTGGGGGCTTATTCTGAAGTCTTTCATGAATTCTTGGATAGAGTTCAAAAGAGTCACAACTGCAAGACTGTTTATACCATAGCTAAACCTCTTGCAAGGCCTTCGCTTGTGTTATTTTATAAACTTCCATTTCCTCCCTCTCCTACTTACTCCCTGAAGCTTAAAGCTTTGAGAATTTTTTAATGAGTCCAACAATAGCTCTTTCCTGTGTTTATCAGAAACTTTCTCTCATCTAATAAAAGCATACTTGCTTTTATGAATCTGGCTAAGCTAAATCATTATCTGTTTAGAGAGAAGACACTGAGGACTATGGCATTCAACATGGTGTTCTTGGCATATTGTTTGGTCACCAATTTGCTCACACAGACTGATACTTCTCTTTAGAATTTTGAATACAACCCCTATATAAGAATATGGTTAGATTAGGATCACTTAGCACTTGGCCTCTGCCATCATCACCTTGTAGAAATCTTGTGGTTTAGAGAGCCCTGTACCTTACCTTGGATTATATTTCACCTAAACCCCTGAGCTGTAGTGTGGTGAGCAGAGTTGTGTAATGGACCTGCCAGCACCCCTCTGTTCCACATGACACTTTCTGTGCAAAGATGTTGTTTTTGGACAAAGGAGGAAAGTGTTGCAGAGAAGCACACATCTCACAAAGCTTCCTGCTTAGAAGATGAATGTAGGAGGAGCAGGCTGCCATCATTGGGTAAAATCTGAACTTCAGGTCATGGTTTGTCAGTTAACTCTGCTCTGGCCTAAAACCTGCCTTTCCTCCTTTTTCAAGTCAAGCTAAAGAGTCAGACATGGGGGTCTCCTTTTTTGAATTAATTAACTTGTACTCCCTGTAACTTAAGAAAAAAAGAATTAGAACTTGGAAAGGAGGGGATTCTACTAACCGGACTGCTTTGAATTTGAATCATATCTCTTTTCCAAGTATCTGGCCTACCCTGTAGGCTTTGGCCATGTCAATACCCTTCTCACATTGAGCTACTCTCTCTTTCTTCATCTGACTCTCTTTCCTTGAGACCTCATTCCTCCTCCTGACTCTTATGACCTATGGAGAAAAAAAATATATAGATCAACATGGTCACAAGAATTAGCATAAAACCTCTTCTCAGTTTGCTTCCCAATTGCCCTGACTATAAAATCAATACAAGATGAATCATTGCTGATTGACTTATAGTTACTGGGAAGCTTATTCTGATTCAGTTGAAAGACATTGTCATATCACCAGCCTAACATCTGACTGAGGTTTTTAAACAAACCTAAAAAAAAGATTTGATATGTATCTTTTAACTGCCATCAGCAAGTTAGGTCTCGCAGGTGTGAGCTGTATGTTGCCTTATTGTCAATATTTTATGGGGCTGTGTTCCTTTTTCTCTATGTCAATAACTTGCTCTTTCTAGTGGGGAGGCCTAGGTAGTATCATACTGCTTTCGAAGGAGACCCAGGATTCTTCATTTATCTTCTTTAATTTCCATGACTTCTGAAAACTTCTGTGTATATCTAGACTTCTGAATCCCTGGAAGAGTTTGATGGTCCTGTTTTGTGGCTCTTCCTTCACACATGTGGTTTCTTGCTCCTTCTCAATGGTGTTGTGTTTATAATTGTAATTCTCCAATTCTCTGTGTATACAATGGTGTCTGATTCTAAGATGTTTAAAAGTATTGTTGACAACAGAGATACTTTTTGGTTACTCTGTCCTGCACTGGCATTTAGATTTTATATGGTAAGGGTCCCAATTTCAGAGACAAACCACTTTACTCTGCTTAACTTTTCACCAAACTTATTTGTATGAAAGACTATTCTACAGGAGATGTCTATGCCAAAAAGTTGAACAGGATTGTATGGAGACAGGTGCCAGAAGATTTTAGTGTGCGTTAGATATCAGTCAGTCACGTATCAGTAGCTAATATGATTTTGCTCTTTAAAAATGGACAACTTCACAGATCTAACAAGATTTACATTGTGGTAAATGCTTGCTTTTAAATATATTTATCTCACAGGGAAAATCATACCCCTTCAGAGGCCCATTCCCACCAGTATGGAGTCCGATTACCTACCTAGATAATAACAACCTCTGGAGGACAATGGATGAGATGGGCCAAGAGGTAACACTTCCTAAAGCTGTTTTGACTACATATGTATTTTTCCTTAAGTCTCAGAAGAAAAAAGGTGCAATGTATCAATAATCTCACGTGTATAGCATAGTGTCCAGCACATACTAACAATCAATGAACATCAGTGAAATGAATGAAAGAATTTGTGTCTAACTTCTAAAAGAATGAGGGATGTCACACAAACTGTTATTTACATACACTTGATGGGCAAGTAGGGAAGTACGAAGACTTCTTGGGACAATATTTCTAATTTAGAAAATCCCCAGGACACAGAAGTTTCTTTGATTCTCTAGCACACCCAAACATGCAGCCCAAGAGTAAGTAAGTACATGGAAATTAACTGAATACTCTTCTGATTTTGAGACAATTAGCAGCAGTTCTTTGATCCTAATTAGATAGTTAAATTTATGAGTGACTTTTGTAAGTTATAAACTTAATTCTCCTTACCTGTAGCTTCACTGTACATGGTTGTTTTTAATCTATGACCAACTGCAGTTGGAAAATATTAAACAGAATATTCCAGAAACAGAGACCATATTCACAGAACTTATTATAATACATTGCTAGAAGTGTTTTGTTTTATTTTGTTAATATATTGCTATGTACAATGTAGCAATTACATTTTATTGTAACATATTCATATAAGAAAAATATATTTATTCTTAAAGAACATTATTATAAACTGAGTGCTATAGATCTGTGACAGAAGAAGCAAACAGGCATTGAAGTTTATGCTATTTGAAAAACTATTAAGGGTACTTCGACAAATTAAAATTTAAAATTTTCTTCTTTGAGTCAGAGCTGTACTGTTGTTCACATAACTTGCTAAATGGAAAATTGTCTTCTTCTTTCTTCTTTAATGCATCTGAACCTAGATTCCCAGTGATGCTCCATGGAAGGCACCCCTTGCCGAAGAGTGGGACTACATGACAATGAAAGAATTGCTAGATAAGATCTGCTGGACCAAGTAAGACCTTTCATTAAGCAAAAGCATTTACTGTAACAATGCTTGGTGTTTCTTTTAGGTATGCCATTTAACAGGCATGAGGCAAGGAAGTATCTGCTTTATGTCTAAACCCATACCACTGGCTACATGAAGAGGTGAAAGATACTGAAACTAAGTATTCCCTTAAAGATAGATCTATTTTATTACTTTGCTGTAGTTTTGCACCACCACAGTGCTATTTTCCCCATAAAGTCCTCAGAATGATATAGAATAATCCACCTTTTTTACTTAGAATGTTTTAAAGACCAGTGGTTTAGCAGTCTCACTTAACCAGGTTGTTGATGTAAGACTAGTTTTGTATTCATTACTAGTGGTGCAGATAGCATAGGCATTTGAAACATCATTTGTGATAGAGTGCAAAGCTTCAGTGATCAAAACAGTGACTTCTAGGTAATTCACACCCTTAGATGAAACAAGTGAGTTGGCCTACTTGTCCCAATTAGTGTAAAAGCTGTAGTGTTGAAAGTAAGGCTGAAGTTCTGATTTGCAGCAGGAAAGTGGAAAGGATTGCAGGGCTTCAAGTTCAAGCCAAATTCAGGCCCATAAGTAATAGAACTGGGTGCCAAGTTCAAGAGTACTATCCTGTAATGCTAAATCACATTTCTTAAAAAACTATTTGACTCTGAAGTTGGTACTTTCACATTCTGGATGTTAAGGAAGTGATAGCACTGACCACTTAAAGTAAAACTTCAGACATGTCTGTTGATTTAGATATGTCTGAATAATAAGAAAGTCTTGTTAATTAAGCTTATAATTCATCTTAAAGACAGTGGAGACAAGGAAGGAGGAGAGAGAGAGAGTGAGAGAGAAAGAGAGATGGGCACCCAAGAGATGAGATAGACTAGAGGTTTTAAAATTATGTTGTGAAGGAATACATAGTAGTTTAAAAATTAAAATTAAACACACAGAAAAGCAGGATTCCATAGAGTAGAAACAGTGATATATATAATCTCCTGTCTGAAAACTTATAATTTGATTTATAATGGACATCCACTGCCAAATATTTCCTGAAAAATGAATGGTACAATGTAAGTATCTATTACTGTTCTGTTGGACAATATGACTACCTCAAGGTTTTCAATATTGTCATTATTATATAATATGCTGCATATTATATAGCATGCCTTTGAAAGCACTCTATTGTGAAATGATCATTTGAGCCATGAATTGATGCCTTTTATGCATTAAACTGTTGAAGAATACTTATCTCTGCTATTAAATACTTGATAACAGAATATGGCTTATAATAGAATTTATTTTTATTGTAATAGAATTCTATTTATTTATAAATTTTTTAGATTTCCAATCTACATCTGTTCTAGATCTTCTGTGATGGAAAGCTTTTAATAAATTCAGTTTGATCTTTTGTCCCCAAAGAGCTTTTAGGCACCTTCAAAATGGAACCAGTTTTGTTTCTTTGAGATCATGGAAACTTGCGATATACTGCCACAGCCTTGACCTCAGCTAGTGAATACCCTTGGTTGTCAACGCACAAAAAGAATGTTGAGATATTTATGTAAACAAGAATCAGACCATTTTCTAATTATTCCTAAGGAAGATATGCATGAGATCTTTTGTTGACTTTAAAGAAAACAACACGCAGAACAACTAACCTATTCTGATTCAAAGTAAATCACAAACATATTCAAAGACTAATGCTGACCACTTCTCTAGTTGTAATTTATAAAATGTTCAGAAGCACAAAATGTATTTTCAATGTGATCATAGATGTTCAATTGCCTTTTAGAAAAACTATATCTAAAAAAATGACACATCAAATGAGACTTATATTACCTTTTGGATAACAGAAATATGGAAAATACTCATTGCCTCTTTTTTTTTTTTTGAAATCTTAAGAATTTCCAAAGCACATTTAATGTGTATGTATTTTTAGAGAGAAATTTAGTATATCATATATCTTTTTAAAAAATCAACAAGACAAAAATTACAAAATCTTATTTTACTAAACTGCTTGACCTTTCCTCCTTTAAATGCTGTAAAGCTCATTTCTTTTCTTACTGAAATTCCCAGAGTAAATCAAACAAAAGATTAGAAATATACCTACCTGACACATAGAAGCACAGTTCCACTCCTTTATCTGCAGCTTCAATTAATCATTATTAGTCTTTCTCCAGAAAGAACATTTTTCATCATGGGAGACATAAACTACATTCAAATATATTTTATTTTATAACTTGTGATTTCTCATCTTGTTATTAGCTATTGCTAATTTCTCATTGTGCCTTAACTATGAAATTAAATGATTCTATAGTGCTCAGAAGCAAACCAAAATCTTCAGACATAATGGGCAAGCTGCATCTCTAGGTCATAAATTAAATGTTATCATAGGTTTTTACAATGCAATGGATAGGTGGTTGGAGAGATGGCTGACCAATTAATAGTGGTTACTGCTCTTATAGATGATATAGGTTCAGTTCACATTACCTACATCAGGTTGCACATGACCACCTGTAACTCTACCTCCAAGACATCCAAAAACCTTTTCTGGTAGCTGTGGGAGCCTGGGCAAATGTGGTGCACATTAAAAACAAACAAACAAACAAACAAAAACTCAGGACTTCAGAGAGGAGAAAGATAGCAATTGAAATTTAAGTTGATTTCAAAAGTCTTGACTTTAACTACTTAGTGTGTGCTGGTGCCTTTTACCTAGATAATATTGGGGGAAGACAAGCAGGTGTGTAGGAACAACTGATAACACAGAGTATGGCCGAAGTCAATTCTGAATAAGGTGTTTTGTTTAAGGAAGCATAAATACCATATTTCCTAAATCCATGCCCTTGTGTTTTATGATATTGAATTCCAGAAGTTTGTTAAATTGTGCTAAATGTAGCCAAGGAAACATCTTATTTGACGACTCTAGAATCTTAAGACTGTTCTGCATTTGCTAATCACATTCTTGTTTCTTCCTGAGCAGATCTACAAAGCAGATTGCCACGCTCTTTGTGAACCTGTGTGTAACTGCAGAGACCCACGAGGTCTCTGCACTATGGTTCCTGTGGTATGTGAAGCAGTGTGGAGGTACAACCAGAATCATCTCAACAACCAATGGAGGACAGGTACATACTCTCCTAACACAAAAGCACTACTACAGAAATGGCTGTCATTCTGCATTCAGGAGATAGTGGTGCACAAGGCAAACTTGTGATTTGTCATACTTTACTGCGGTAGCTTCAAATAGCTTTCAAAAGGGACCATCTGTTGTCAGGTATCCAGTGGCCAGCATAATTGTAAGACTAGGCTCCTCAGAAAGTTCAAACAAGAGAGATAGAAATGCACTTGAATTTTAAAAAATATCCCATGCTTTGGGCTGTAACTCAGAGATAGAACACTCCCTAGTATGAGCCAGGCTCTGGATCCAACCCCAGCATTAAGAAAGAAAGAGAAACAAAGAAAAAAGAAAAGAAAAAAGGAAAGAAATTAAAAATCACTGCACATATGAAATTTTATTCTTTATTTATTCAATGCCTGTTTGCTGAGCATTTTTTAAGCTATGCCTCCCCATTAGACTCTAAAGTAAACTGAAGTTCTTAATCTCTTTGATACTCATATTCCTTTCTGTCCCATCCTCTTTACCTCTCATCCTCTCTTCTTCTTCCTCTTCTTTTCCCCTTTCTTTGTGAACCTATTTGAAATAGTCTTTAAAAAGTTAATCAGGGAACAATGAGATATTCAGCAGGTAAAAAGAGCCAAAGGATAGTGCCCAGAACAACATGGTGACCAGGCAAAAGGGAGATAAGGATTATTCTGAGAGTATCCAGTGCAGGTTGGAGCCCTGGAATCTGCAGTAGTATAGCTTTAAGGTCAGTTAGTAAGCCTATAATTTTGTCATAATGACAGCCTGTAATTAGAAAAAATTTCAAATAGCAATAATAATGTAAGTAAAAATATACTCAACAGCAAGTTACAGAACTATTCCCAATAATAAATTGAAATTTTACATAACTTGGAGGAGGGATAGCCAGGAAAAATTATTCACTTAGCTATTTATGTCAACTCCTATATTATCTATCCATATTGAGTCCCATTTCTTCTTTCCAGGAGAGGAAATTTATTGGTGGGTCCGGTCAAGTGAGTGAGCGGATAAAGGAAATCCTTGGGGACCGAGTGAAGCTGGAGAGGCCTGTGATCCACATTGACCAGACAGGGGAAAAGGTTGTTGTAAAAACCCTAAACCATGAAATATACGAGGTAAGCAAGACTTTCAGAGTCAGGGAAAGAGATCAGAGGCCCATTTGTAAGGAAGATTATGTGAGGCCAAGGATCGTCCAGACTTCATAGAGTCTATTTGCCAGAGCTAACTACATTTACCTAAAAGAAAAAAAAAAAGTGAAACTATTTGAGAGGATAGAGGATTGAAAATGTTCTCTCACTTGATGTGCCAGATGGGGGGATACCCAGGGGATCCCTGCCCTCTCAGTGAAGGAGAGGGGATGGAAGAGGGACTGTGTGATGGAGGACTTGAAGGAGGAGGAAGCAGCAATTGGAATATAGAGTGAATGAAAAAATAAATTAATGGAAAACCAAAAAAGAAAATGTACTCTCTTTAATAGGCCCTTGGGTGATTATATAACCAAAATAAATACTTCTTTTTGTTTTTGTTTTTGTTTTTTTGAGACGCGGTTTCTCTGTGTAGCCCTGGCTGTCCTGGAACTCACTCTGTAGACCAGGCTGGCCTCCAACTCAGAAATCCGCCTGCCTCTGCCTCCCAAGTGCTGGAATTAAAGGTGTGCGCCACTACTGCCCGGCCAAAATAAATACTTAATAAATATCAATCATGGCTTATGGCTCTAGCCCTGAGAGTTGAGAATTTTCTGACTACATTTTTGACTTAGTAAAAGATTACAGCTGTAATCAGCTATATAGTTAGAACGTAAGGTGGGTCCAATAGTGAGAAGAAATTAAGCAGAGCAGGAGAAGGTATACCATAAAGTATACCTAGCTGATGGACCACAATCCTTTAAATAAACTTGTTAGCAAAGGCCTTATTGAGACAGGTGAGCCCAGAGCTGAAGGAGATGAGTAACTCTGTGGCCTAAATTGGAAGCATGTCTGGACTGACCAAGGAATGCAAGGCAGCCAAAAATGGCAAACAAAAGAAATGTTGAGACAAAGTATAAGAAGAAGTTGGATAGAGAGGTAACAGGGAAGCTTTAGGAGGTTTTGAACTAGGTAGCAGCAATGGATGCTTTAGCTTTTAATTGGGTCCTTCTGGCTTCACAGTTAAGCTATGGAAGAGGGGCAAGGGTAGACAACAGAGAGGATTAACAAAAACTTTTACCATAGGCCAATGGTAGCTAATGACATTTACTTTTCTTTCAGGCTAAATATGTGATTAGTGCCATTCCACCTGTTTTGGGCATGAAGATTCACTATAGTCCTCCTCTGCCCATGTTAAGAAACCAGCTGATCACACGTGTGCCTTTGGGTTCAGTTATTAAATGCATGGTTTATTATAAAGAGCCTTTCTGGAGGAAAAAGGGTAAGTTCATTCTTTACATAAAGACTTACTAGAGAAGGTCCAAGAAACCTTGCATCAAGATGTGTATTTGGGTATAACTGTTTGTATTGGAATCTGGACAGAAAATTTATGATTCTCTGGTCGCTTTCTTCTGAGTACTAACATGATGGATGTGTGATACTACCTCTTACTATTACAGGTTCTACAATAAAATGCATTGACACAAACATATGAATTATTTTCCTTGAAATCTGACCCATTCTTCAAATAATTTGATATAAAGTTTATTTGATCCTTTCCCAAGCCCCATAAGAACATGTGATTCCATTTTGTAATATATTTTTCAAACACACTGATTTAGAAAAACATGGATTTATGAATGGGGATATAGATTGATTGTTGAATGCTTACACAGCATGTACAAGACTCTGTGTTTTATCCCCAACTATACATACACACACACACACACACACACACACACACACACACACACACACATTCACACACAAAGTGGCAATTATGAAAATTTTCAGGTCACCTTTTATTAGTGTCAAGATCCTACTAAATTAAATAAAATTCATTTTACTTTTAGTAACCTCAAAATGATTTATTATATATAAAAGAATATGTTTACCATATGTGAGGGACTTGTATACCCAAGGATTTTGGTTCCCCTGGGGGGTTGTGTAGCAAATCCTTCTAGATGATGAAGAACAAACAACTGTTAACCTTCTTCAACCACACTTCAGTCTCTTAACTCCTCACCTTCCAAGGGATCCTGCTTAGTGCTCTTATTGGAGTGGCACATCCACTTAACAAGTACTCTACCCTTTGAAAACAACTCACATTGAAAAGCTCTGTTCTTTTGTTCTTTGTATCCAATGGCAACAGCATAATGGAGTCAAGCCTCTTCCTCCTGAGACTCAGGGCGTGAATTTTAGGTGGCTGTCTAGGGGAAGGTAGATATATCATTTAGGACAAGGAATATAAACTGCTTTTGGTTTGATTTGTTTTTTTTTTCTTTTATGTAATTATTAGTTAGCTTTTTATTTAATTTTTTCATGCACTATAATTTCATCATATTCTTTCACCTCAGCTAACTCCTTCCAAATCCTCCCCACAACCCTACCAAGTTTTTGTTGTTAAACATGAAGAGCTTCTTGAGATAGTTTCTCAGTTTCAAATAGGAGCATGCGATTTCTGATAAATGTATAAGTCAAATTCTGGTATCAACTGAAGGAAAACCTTTGTGAGCATTCCTGCCTTCTTGCATTGCTGCTAGGTAATACTGTTAATACTGTTTTAAGAGTTACTTTTGGGGTTGGAAACATGGCTCAGTGGTTAAGAACACTGGCTGCTCTTCCAGAGGACCTCAGTTCAATTTCCAGCAACCACATGGTAACTCACAACCATCTATTATGAGATCTGATGCCCTCTTCTGGCATGCAGGTGTACTGCCAATAGGACACCATTTAAAAAAGAAAAAGACACAAAAGTTACTTTCTGGACCAGTGAGATGGTACAGTGGTTAAATACACTTTCCATCACACCTGAAGAACCTGAGCTGGATTCCTGGGACAAATATGGTGGGTGGAGAACCAACTCCCATAAGCTGTTCTCTAACCCATACATCAAGCCATGGCACATGAGTGTGCACACATGTGCGCGTGCGCACACACACACATACACAGGCATAAATAAAATAATCTCAACAGTTAAAAGTTATTTTTAAATCAGGAAAAATTATCCCATTCATCCATAGTGTAAAATCTTATTACTAGTCAAGACCAAGGTCTATGTTAAACTATCTTATAAATTTTCTATTTATCATTTCCCCTTTAATTTTTTCTGTATAGGGTGCAAATATTTTTCTTCTGCAACTGAATTCTCAAATACATACATAGGGCTGTTTGATGGTATTGGGAATTAAACACAGGGCTTCACAGAACTTCATACCAGGTTCCACAAGGGCTTTTTTAGTCCCATTATCTTTGTCACTGGGCTTTGCATATATAAATAAACAATTAAATATAAGCTATAATAGCATTTTTATTCCAAAATTACACACAAATACTCTAAAAAGACATATACCATTACAATTACAATTGTAAAATATGCAAAGTAGATTTTTTTGAAAAAATGAAGTTAAATCCCAAACACACATCTAACTATGGAAAGCATAGATATATATTGCCTAGTCCTTTGCTATATGGCTCTGTTCATTATAGCTTTATGATATGTTTTGATATTTGGAGAGACATTATTTCCTTTTTTTCCCTTAATTCTGTTCTTAGTAAATTTCAATTACTCTTCTGTTTGAATGTTATGATTGTTTCATTGAAACCTTTTTCTACATCCTTACACACACATACACAAACACACAAAATGGTTTTATCTAATTCCAAGTCTTCCTCCATCTCACCTCCCATACCTGAAATATTTCTTTTATTTCTTCTCTGATTTCTCTCCAATGATGTTAGTACTTTGAGAGGAATTTCTTTAGCATCCTGAATGGCTGAATTGTTTCCCTCAATAGCTCCTTTTAGTTGGTTGGTTCTGCTTTTACCTTCATTTTTTCCTCTTAAAGGACCTTGTAAAATTGTGGGAGTATCCTTCATATCCATTTAAAAGAATGATGTCCCACAAAATTATTAGGACACTGTATACTTGGGCAAGGATCTGGAATCTGTGATAAAAATCCCACAGATACAGCCAAGCTGGATCTGGCATGAAAATGGCTTTTGTGTCGGCTTCCTATTCCTTCAGTTTCTTCAAGTGCACCCACATTACTCAGGGGCCAGTTCACCCTGACCTATTTGTCATCATCCCATCAACTGATCCTGTCATGATCAATATGACTTGCTCACCTAGTTGACAAGATCTTGTATTTGACTCTTCTCTTTCTTGCCTACTTAGAACAGGTGATTTCTTTTACCTAATTCTCTTGTACTCTTTTTTTCTCTCTCTGTCTCTTGTACTCTTAAATCTTCTTGATATCCTGGATAGAATTTGTGCCACTCCATGTATAGTGTTGATAGGCCAGTGATGCATGAACTATGAATGAATTCTATAAGACCAAGGTTGAGTTTATTGTCTCCATATGGTAGAGCTACAGTGGGTGAGACAGTAGAAAGAAACTGAGTTCAGACAGACATCATAAGAGCCTGATTTTATGCAGATTGAATTCTATATGGGCATTCAGGCAGTGTTTCAGTGTCATTGTATCCTGTAATCATTGTAGATGAGGGTTATAGTCAGCAACAACCTAGCTTTGAGACAGTGATACTCTTTACCTGTGTCAGATATGGTTCCACACAACTACTCCTCCTAACCTGGCCTCCAGATTTTCCAGCTGAGCATGGTATGGTGAGCTCTTTATGGCCCTGCTGGTAGTCATTAATGGCATTGTTGTGGACCAGCCCCTTCTCTGAGATAAGAGAGCTTTGTTTAGAGGTAAGAACAGCTCAGCATAGCCATGTCTCCATCTTTTGAACACCCTTTTTTCATAATACTTCAGTCCTTATTTCTCAGTATCTTTCCTACCCCACACCTGGGGACATACAAGCATCCATGCATCCAGTAGCTAACTAAGAAAGAGATATAGGAAGAGAGGGAAGCAGTTGCATCTTAGGAGGCTGTGGGGTATGACTGTTCACATGTGCACACATGTACACAGAATAGGGAGGTGTGACCCTTTCTGGGCTCTTTCTTCTTCATTTGGAAATTCTCCTGTTAGCTTTTCTTTTTTTATTGGATGTTTTATGTGTTTACCTTTCAAATTTTATCCACTTTTATGGTTCCCCTCTGGAACCCCCCCTATCCCACTCCCCTCCCGCTGCCTGCTTCTATGAGGGTGCTCCCCCTCTCACCCACCTACTCTTACCTCACTGCCCTGGCATTCCACTGCACTGGGAAATCGAGCCTTCATAGGACCAAGGGCCTCCCCTCCCATTGATGCAGACAATGTCATCCTCTGCTACATATGTGGCTGAAACCATAGGTCCCTCCATGTGTACTTTCTGGTTGGTAGTTTAGTCCCTGGGAGCTCTGGGGGGTCTGGATACTAACCTCTGGATATAGTCTCTACAGGTTCTCCCTCCTCTTTGTTGGGCATTTCAGCTAATCTCATCCCTGCTGGGTCCTGGGTGCCTCTTGCTTTCCTGGCATCTGGGACTTCCTGGTAGCTACCCCCAGTTCCCCATTCCCCATTGTTAACACACCTCTGTTCAAATTCCTGACCCTCTGTATATCATTCCTGTCTCCTCCCATACCTGATCCTGCCCCACTTCTCCCCCTCCTCTCTTCCTCCCAAGTCCCTCCCACCCTCTACCTCCAGTGAGTATTTTTTCTCCCTTCTGAGACGGACTGAAGCATCCACATTTTGGTCTTCTTTTTTCTTGAGTTTCATATGGTCTGTGAATTGTATCTTGGGTATTCCGTTCCTGTTAGCTTTTCTACACAGGATTTGCTTCAGAGTTTTACCAAAAATAATATTCGTTTGAATAACCTCAAATTTGCAAGTAAATGATAGAGCAAGAGGAGTAGGGAATTTGGGCAAGATATTGTTTTATTATTTCAGACTCTGACCTGACATGGTCCCTGTTCTGTTAGCCTTTTGTTAAAATTGTATAACAGTTATCACTGTTATACATAGAGGATTGTTTCCAGGACTCCCTGTAGTTAACATAATCCTTTAATACTTGTACCCCAGATACGAAATAGCAAAGCATTTGCATAGACCCTACACATATTCTTTAATATACTCTAAATCATCTCTATTTAAAATGTTTAGTATAATGTGTTGCTACATAAATATATGTATAAACTATTATATGGTATATATGTATATACTATGTAGAAAATATATACACATTGTATAGGAAACCATAACAAGGAAAAGTTTAGAAATATTCAGTTAGTACAGATGTAGTTTTTAAAAATGTTTTTGGTTCTTTGAGACAGAATCTGTTTATGTAGCCTTGGCTGTCCTAGTACTTGCTATGTAGAAGAAGCTAGCCTCAAAGTCACAGAGATTCTCCTGTCTCTGTTCTAAAGTACTTGGATCAAATATGTGTACCACCATGCCTATCCAGAAAAAAAATGTTTAGACAGTAACTGTGAATTGGTATAGAACCCATGAATACAGAAGGCCAACTGTATTTTGTTCCAAGTGGTAATGACGAAAGTACTTTTATTCAGAACAAATTGAAATTTTTACCCAGGTTATTGTTCTTGAAAGGAAAGGGGTCTCCACAGGTCAGGTTGGGAATGCGATTCTGCTAAAATTTTAGTTTCCCATGTTCTCTCTGCCTGTGTCTTAAATGTCAAGGACTGCTTCAACTGGCATTAAGGAACCAGATACAGAAATACACATGTGGGATACAGAAAATGTGGTACATTTACACAATGGAGTACTACTCAGCTATTAAAAACAATGAAATTATGAAATTCTTAGGGAAATGGATAGATCTGGAGTATATCATCCTGAGTGAGGTAACCCAATCACCAAAGAACACACATGGTATGCACTCATTGATAACTGGATATTAGCCCAGAAGCTCGGAATACCCAAGATACAATCCACAAACCACAAGAAACTCAGGAAAAAGAAAAACTAACGTGTGGATACTTTGATCCTTCTTAGAATGGGGAACAAAATACCCATGGAAGGAGTTGCAGAGACAAACTATGGAGCAGAGACGGAAGGAAGGACAATCCAGAGACTGTTCCACCTGGGAATCCTTCCCATATTCAATTATCAAACCCAGATACTATTGTGGATGCCAGCAAGTGCTGGTTGACAGGAGCCTCAAATAGTTGTCTCCTGAGAGGCTCTGACAGTACCCAACTAATACAGAAGTAAAGGCTCACAGCCATCCATTGGACTGAACACAAGGTCCCCAATGAAGGAACTAGAGAAAGGACCCAAGGAGCTGAAGGGTTTGCAGCCCCTTAGGACGAACAACAATATGAACTAACTTGTACCCCCAGAGCTCCCAGGGAGCTCACTTGGTGGGACTCATGGCTCCAGCAGCATATGTATAGCAGGGGATGGCCTAGTCAGTCATCAATGGGAGGAGAGGCCCTTGGTCCTGTGAAAGTTCTATGCCCCAGTGTAGGGGAATGCCAGGGCCAGGAAGCAGGAGAGGGTGGGTTGGTAAACAGGGGGGTGGGGAGGTTAGGAGTTTTGTTCAGAGGGAAAACCAAGAAAGGGGAGAACATTTGAAATGTAAATAAAGAAAATATCTAAAAAAAAAAAAAAGAAAATACACATGTTTAGTTCCAGATACTCAAGAGCCTGACATAGGAAAGTCCCATGAAACCTGGAGTTAATGGCTGGTTTGAACTGAGACCCTGCCTCTAAAACAAAAGTTGAAAGAGGAATGAAATAGCAACATACAGCCTCTTGTATTTCAGTTTCCACTGACCACTTGACTTTTGTTCTTTTTTTGTCCAAGACAGTGTTTTTATGTAGCCGGTCTCAAAATCACTAGGTAGATGAAGTTTCTGCCTCTATCTCTTGGGTATTGAGATTACAGATAGGAACCACTACATAGAGTTTGTACAGTGCTGGGGGACAAACACAGGGCTTTGTGCATGCTAGGCAGGCAGTGTACCAACTGTGCTACAACCTCTGAGCCCACTCTGATATTTTTCATATAACCACGATTACCTAGCCCTGTCCTTGACAACAGTTCAGTTTGTTTTCATACACCTATAGTAGAATGGTACATGTTTGACCTCCAAATTTTTCAAATTGAAAACTGTATTTTTCTTTGCAATTGCTGTGGGCAAAATGATAGGGTAATGAACATGTCCATGTACTTCACTGTTTCCTAAGATTTCTGTGGAACCATGGTTATTGAAGGAGAGGAAGCTCCAATTGCATACACATTGGATGATACCAAACCAGATGGCAGCTATCCTGCTATAATGGGGTAAGACACAATTATAATATTATAGCTGTATTTGCTATTGGCAAGATAATACAACACTATTGATTGAGGCATAAAAAGCTTTGTTAAAACAATTTTTCTTGATAGTACTATTCTGCAAATCCATGATAGGGGCATTATTATTGCTTCTTTTTAATAACAAATATGTATATGTCAAATACCAATAACATTTAAATTTTTTATACTAATTTTCTACTTCATCTTAGTGTATCAGTAGATATGTTTGGGACCATCTTTACATGATAGACTGATACTAAAAGGAATATTTTACTGAGAGTTCTTATGGAGACTGTGTGGGCATCCATGTTGTTTACTATGTTTTCTGTTGCTATAGCAAACTTCTTAACACTGGGTAACTTATGAGAAGATGTTCATTGTACTTCACAGTTCTAGAAAACTAAGAGCATGAAATTAATATTTACTAGGCTTCTGATGAGGACCTTGTGCTACTTCAAAACACAACAGAGAGGAAGCAAGGACACAGGCATACTTGTTATTTAAAATAACCCACTCTCCCAAAGAGCAATCTACTGTCATGGAAACCATATTAATCTTTTGAATTTCTTGTGATTCAAAATATTTTAAAAGGCCCTACCACTTCTCAACCCTATTATGGCTCAGACACAGCCTTAAGTGAGTATTTGAGACTCTAGTCTCTTAGTCACTAAGCCTTTTGTCATCCCAACCTAGATCTTTTACCAAAGATCTTTACCTAGATCTTTTGTCATACTAACCTAAAAGAATCATGGCCAGTCATTACTTTTACTCCCGTGATCCCCCAAAGCCAGAAAGTGCTCCTCAGTGACAAGAATGGGATATTGAAACAGGGATACTATAGGTATCTAGTACATAGTAAACATGTAATATAATATCCATATAATATCCAGCTATAGTAAACACATATAATATCCAGTATATAGTAAATAGTATATAGTAAACAGTGCATAGTAAGCATGGCATGCATAGCCATAGAAATGAAGTGAAGGTGAAAGTATTAAACTCCTGTCTTTTTCTTGTTTGTCTATTTTAGATTTATCCTTGCTCACAAAGCTAGAAAACTGGTACGCCTTACCAAAGAAGAAAGGTAACAAAATCTTCTTTCATTCTTCTTTCTTTCCCTATCTTCTTCCTTTCCTCCCTCCCTCTCTTTCTTCCCCCTATCCCTTTTCTTTCTTTTATCACTCTCTCCATTGTTTAGTTGATAGGAAGATAGTTTTTTTAGAGCAAAACACAGACTCAATAAGGATTATAGACTTCTCAAGTAAGTAACCTCTTTCTTTCCACTCTTTCTTTTCTTCTTCTTCTTCTTCTTCTTTTTTTTTTACTATTTGCTTGCCATTTGATGTTTATTGACCTGTCAGCATACAGAATACCTCATAATATGTGTATTGCTAATGGGATGTATTTGTTATGTTAATGATAAAGGTCTTATATGCCACAATGCTTATTACTTAAGAAGCAAATATTCAAATTAATACTTACTGATTTATTATACACAAGACATTATGCTAAGAACTAGGAACATTATGAAAATGGATATAAGGCAAGAGCTGAACATTTACTTATGGAGGAGATTACTAAGTGACAAACTGCTAGGTTAGGAAGCATTACATAAATAATGTATAGCAATTGCAGGTTATAGGTACACAGACTAATTTTTCTGGAGTCTATCATCTCTCCTAGCAATTTGAATCCACTAATGCCAAATATGTATACCTGCACCACAACTGATAACATATTGAATCACTCAAAGCCCAAATGACTTTATAGGGCATAGCATGTTCCTCTGCAACACATGCCACCTTGGTGCATGGCCAGAACTGTGGAGGTCTGACTGGGCCATATATTTCAAAATGTCCCCATTGGAATATAAGACACATGAAGGTTAGGAAGTGTTATCTGACCGACTCACTGTTGAATCTTCAATGCCTTGAACACATCTTTTCCCAAGTTGTTTTTTTTTTTACCATGTTCATAGATTAGTATATCATATACTGTAACAACTACATGTTTCATGTAGTCAGGGTTATTCATTCTAATAGCTTAATAAATGATCTTTCATACACAGAAAAAACTCCTATTTCAATATATTATTTTTGCTTAATCTTTTGTTTAGATTTTATTTGTAATTGTATGTAACGTGTATGTATGTGCAAATGTGTGTGACATGTATGTACATGTGTGTATTGCACATGTGTGAGTGTATGTGTGTGAGAAAGAAACAGAGACAGATAGACAGACATAGAGAGTGCAGGCACCCTTGAAAGCCAGAAATGTTGAATACCCCTAGAGCTGAATTTATATGTTGATGCTAGGAACTGAAGTGGTCCTCCAAAGAACTGACACACTCTTAACTGCCAATCCATTTCTCCAGTCCTCCAAGATACATATTTTTCATTATCCATTCTTCTACTGATTTGGGGTTTTTATAATAAGAGTGGTATAGGATGAGTTGCTGACTGTTCAGGCTATCCTCTGACTTACTACGTAGCCACAACTTGCCTTTAACTCACAGTCTTCCTGCCTCCATTTCCCAATTGCTGAAATTACAGCTATGCATCACCTTGCCCATCTCTGGATTCATCTACTATCTGAAAATCTTTTCTTTTCCTGAAGTATATTTTAATGTAAGAGGTAATGCCATGGAGAGTAGAGATACTCATGAGGATTTACCTCTAACCAAAGACTTATTGATGGAATCTAGGGGAGGGCTCATCAGTTTTCTTGAAGGATGTAGACTCTTGTAAATTGACTATAGTCTAGTAGATGACCCCATACCCATGAATATATAGCTAGCAAAAATTGGACTTAGTGAGTTCAGTTTGAAAAAGAGGGGGTAGGGAGTAGATATTGAAAGAGTTAAGGGGAGAATTTGGGAAATTAAAATGATCAAAATGTATTGTATACATGTATGAAATTCTCAAATAATTAATAGAAATATATTTTTCACAAAGAAGTGAAGGTTCAGCTTTTTTTTCTTTCCTCAGCTGCCATATTTTAATTATCAGTCTCTTCTCCAAGAGTTTAAAATGCCCACCTCCCTGAATTCTCATCCTCTGTACATACTTGATTCTATTTCTGGAGCTAACTGCCTATCTCCACTCTGTTAACATCCCTCTGTCACTGCCATGCTATTCCAGGGAAAGAGAGGAGCAGAAGGCATTAAGCACTTACATTCTTTTGCTTGTTGAAAGAGTTCCTAGGTGTAAAACAATATTGCATTTTAGAAAGATATTTATTTTTATGTATATGGATGTTTTGCCTGAATACATGTCTGTGTCCTACATGTGTGCCATGCTTGGTGCCCACTGATGCCAGAAGAGTGTATTGGATGCACTGGGACAGGAGCTACAACCTGCTGTGAGATGACATATGAATGCTGAGGATTGAACTCGGGTCCTCTGTTGGAGCAGCTAGTTCTCTTAACTCCTGAACCAACACTCCAGTCTACAATAACACTACTTTTAAAAATGAATTGGCCAAGCTATAAATCATGTTTAAGATTCCCTTGTGCATTCCTAATCTATACAGGCTAATATTGAGACAGTTCTGCTCATTTATAGAAATATAAATATATCAGTGGCTAGATGTATGTTAATTGGTAAATTAGTTGATCATCTTAAGTTACGAGTTATAAGAGTTGGCTTACTTCCAACTCTCCCACTAGACTTAAGAGAGAGTATTTACTGAGCATTTATTTATTGCAAACTATTATTGGGCTATGAACTTTATATTGGCAGTTTATAAATCTGAGAAGCCCTTGGAAGGCTTGGGAAACACAAATTACTCTCATCTTCCTTTCTGAGTCAAGAGTCAGTAGCAGAACCTGAGACTGTCTTGCTACATTCCAATTTGTGAGCTTATGGTTTTAAAGCACTAGAAATAGAACAAAATCCTGTTTTTCAAAAATTAAAATGAAGCTAGCTGTGATCACTCTTGCTTGTAATCATGTCACTTGAGAGGCCAAGGCAGGAAGATTGAAAATGCCAAGCAAGCCTGGGCTACATAGAAGTACAGCATCTCAAGAAAAAGAAAACCATAATTAGTTAACCTGAAAGGTCAAAGTGGAAGCAATGGTACCCAGAGACTTTTTCTTAAGGGAATACGTGCCTCCCCTTACTTCCTTTAAGCTTTACTTTTATCATTAATACATTTTATTTCTCTGTTATACAGACTGAGGAAACTTTGTGAGCTATATGCAAAAGTTCTGAACTCCCAAGAAGCTCTGCAGGTAAGGCTGTTTCTCAGCCTTTGCCCAGTGGGAAGAGGCCTGTTTTGTCCTGAAAGGCTTCTCAGGGATGGGTTTGTTGTCTCAGGAGGACCCTACATCTTATCTTTCCCCTATATACTCACAGAAGGATCTGTACATGTAGGGTTGGTGTATAAATGGTTCCAGAAAGTGTTTTAATCTGCTGCAGGTAGTGTTTCTTTTGTCCCTAAATTCAGAACTGTCCCTGAATCAAGCTTATGGATGACAGCAGTAGGTAATTAATGTTCTCAAGCGCTGTATGAAGGGGTTGAATGGAAAACATTGAGAAAGTCTCTTCTAAGGATATTGATGATTCATTTCTGATGATGAAATGGTGTTGCTTCTGTCCTTGTGTGCTTTTTGTTCAAAGAAAGTCACTTGCTTCATTGGAGCTTTGGTGTTTTCTGTGTGAGTAGAATAAATTCCTTGGAGGAAGGATAAATGAAAGAAAGCACAAAGAGCCAAAGAAGGATGGATGCTCAGGAAGCATTATTAGTCCTTAGATGTCAGAACACAGCATGATAATAATAATACCAGAAGAGGCCCAGGGCCTCTATTTAGGCAGGGCCTCACACTTTGTAAATAGGATGCAAAATCAGCTATGTGATCATAATTTTTTAACAAAACATTTTTCAAAGTCTAGTTTTAAATTTTTGCTGTATCGGGCTGGTGAGATGGCTCAGTGGGAAAGAGCACTGACTGCTCTTCTAAAGGTACTGAGTTCAAATCCCAGCAACCACATGGTGGCTCACAACCATCCGTAATGAGATCTGATGGCCTCTTCTGGTGTGTCTGAAGACAGCTACAGTGTACTTACAGATAACAATAAATAAATCTTAAAAAAATTTTTTTTGCTGTATCAATTTTCTCTTTTCAACAAGATGGTGAGTGATAAGATTTCTGTTTAGGATATTCATTGTTGGTTCCTCCCACCCCTGGGTAGAATTGAACATAGGGTGATGACAGGCTAGGCATGTTCTCTACCACTGAGCTCTAATTCTGGCCTTTGTTTTTGTAAAACTCTCAGCTAAAATACAGCCTGTTGGTTGCTAAAACATATTTTCCAGACCAGTGGTTGTTTTTTTTTACAAGTCCCACCATCCCTCCATAGTGAGTACATACTATGAAAACTATTCTAGCTTCAGCAAAGCTCATCCCTGTCAAAACATGAAACTCACCATCGTTTGTTTTTCATACAAATACACTTCTGCTTTTGTTTCTTGCACAACCATTCTTATAAACTGTATCATTTAAAACCTTTTCTCAAAACCATTAGACACTAAAACTTTCTGATAAATAAAAACAAAGTGAAAGTGGAAACAGATAATTACTGTCTATGTCCGGAAATGTGGTGTATTTTTATAATCTCAGTACTTGCAAGATGGAAGCATCAGAGGAGGATCAAGAATCTCAGGCAATTATGCTACATGACAAGAATTTATCTTTAAAAATTGATACATGCATGTGCAAAATTAAAAAAAAATCTTTCTAAGGTCTAAATTTATCCAACTTTATTATCAATAACCAGTCTTCAGAAACATCAGGCTAATATGGCCCTATTTCTGAAGTACAGTCAACCCTCTGTAAGTAGAGGTTCTATGAAATATTTTGAAAAGAAACCACACATGCACTGAAAAATCAGTGTGATAAGAATTTGCATGGCATTTGTATTGAATTATGAAACATAAATAATCTAGAGGTAATTTAAAGCATATAGGAGGATATGCAGAGGTTATAGGCAAATACTATACCACTTTCTACAAGAGGTTTCAGTAGCTATAGGAAGCAGGGAAACTTGAAAGCACTGCCCTCCAAATTCCGAGCAACAGCTACAATTGGTTCTCTGTAATGAAATCTACTAGCATGTGCTCCATATACAATAGACAAAATATCTTCTTTTGCCTCTTTCTGAAGTCTTTTACCTTCTTCCTTAACAGCCAGTCCATTATGAAGAGAAGAACTGGTGTGAGGAACAGTATTCTGGGGGCTGCTACACAACCTACTTCCCTCCTGGTATCTTAACTCAGTATGGAAGGTACTGCCTAATCACTGCACTAACTCTTCCAGGAATGGCACACATTCAAACAAGACATATCTGGTAAACAAAAGTGTGTTGAGCTGTGATGGAAAGCTCCTGCAATTGAAACCAAGCTCCACATGCTTCTTCCCGGTTTTTGCTTTCCTGTAAATACCAGAAAGCATTTCCAGAATTTCCTTTGAAGCTCTATGAGTCTCACAAAGGAAGTGACACTGCTGCACCATTGTATTGCTTCCACTCTTCATTCCTCTAGAAAAGCAAATTCAGTCAATGTAACCAAAGAAAGTTGACACAGAAGGAGCACTTTAGATAGCCAGAGGATTTGTTCAGACTGCCAGTAGATTATCCTAATACTGAGTCTAGAACTCAGGAAACTTCCCCAAGAGCACCTCTGTTTCAGTGTGGGTATGGCTCTGAAAACTCAAAATCAATTCTAAACAAGGCAAGAAAGAGATTGAGTTCCTTGTATAGTTCTACCAATCACCTATTTAGTCATTTATTGTTGTTTGATTTTACTTTACTTAGCATATGGACAAGAAACAAAAAAATAATGTGATCATAGCCTGAGTTATTCGTTAGCAACTTTATTCTGTTTCTAACACATGATATGACTCACCTCTTCAGAGTTTACAGGCTTTTTACACTCACAGAATTGTGCATCCAAGTATGAGTCACTGCTGCTGAATTCAATGTATCTGATGACAATAACAAGGCACAACTTAATAACCATTACCAGGATGCTCACTAAACTAAAGTGGGAAAGATAAGGAACGGGTATTGAGAGTGCAACACAGGGTGTTACTAGGATGAAGGCCAAGGCCACTGATCACCTCTCCATGAAAACCAGTAGAAGAAAGGTTCAACCCTGCTTATCAAAAGATGATTAAAGGCTCTGGGTGCCACGGTCCTTATCTACCTACAGATATCCAATATGCTTCTGAGTCAATAGGTTACTTTTCAGATAGACCTAATGACCTGAGTGAGGATGAAGTCACTAGTAATTGTTTCATTGATTGTATATTGAATAAGTGCCAATCATTTACTGACCACTTCTAAAAATGTCAGTATCAAGGTTATGCCTCCTTGCTAAGGAGTTGATAAAGTTGGAGGCAATGGTGGGAAGCAGAGGAAGAATAGAACATAAGAACTTAAGTACTAAAGTATGAGGGTTAGTGCTTTAGTTAAGGGGCATAACAATATTCTGAGGGTCCATGGAAACACAGGCTCCCCTTAGTGAAAAGTGCATTGGCTTCATATCAGGCAGTAGGGGATAGAGAAGCTTCACTGAGAATGCAGTCTAGGTAGAATATCATGGAAGAAGCGAAGCCATGGGTCTTGGGTGAAGCTAAGTGTGACAGGGATATAGGTGATATTGATAACAGAATGAGAAGAAGCAGGGATGGAGAGGTGGCTCAACAGTTGTGAGCAATTATTACTTTTGCAGAGGACCTGAGTTCAGTTGCCAACACCTGCATCAGGCATCTCACAATACTGTGTAACTCCAACTCCGAGGGATCTCCTGGCTTCTGTGAGCACCTGCACTCACATACACATAGTAAAAATTTTTAATTGAATAAAATGGCAAGAATTGAACTAGAAAGATCTGTATGACCCTTTGTGCCATACAATATATTGAAGATTATAAAACTTTGTCTTTTAGCCACTATATCAGTTTAGGTTTGAGTTTTGTTTTAATTTCAAAATGTAGTGTCATTTGATATCTGGCCATTGAGTGCTAAACTCTATGCTCAGTTCCATAGAATATCAGGAAAATGGCTGTGGGGTGAGGAGCACACAAAGAACCCTTAATTTATCAGTCTGTGGACTAAATGTGCAATCACACACAAGGTGACATGATAATGCTTTTCACCTTTGTCCCTTGTCATGTATGGGTATCAGGTTTCATGTCATAATATAGGAAACTAAGGCACAGAGTGACTTAATGACAGAACCCCCAGGCGAAATAGAGATTGCATCAAAGGATTTCCTGACTCTGCAAGGCCAGGACACCTGGAATACTGCAATGAGTTTTGTTGTGAGGGCCCTTGATGTATTCACACATGTACTGCTACCAGCTAGAAGACTGAGGACAAAACAAACAGACCAACTTTAGTAAAGAACTGAATACATGTTTCTTAAGAAATTTCTGTTGCAGTTAGCATAGATTAAATTTACCACAATTAGGCAGTAAACCACATAATTCATGAGGATGTTATGTTGAGGTCTCTGTATAATAGTCTCTTCCCTCCATCTTTATTGCATACACTAACTGCTCACTCACCTTCTCATCTCCACTGGACAGAAACTCTCTCATTTTAATCCTTGCGTGTTACATTTTTATATACAATTGTTAGCATGGTTAGTTTCCTGTGTTGTAGTCTTCTAATCTTTACTAGCTTTTGGCCACTGTACCAGGTCTCCAACTGGCAGTTCCTTCTGTTGTAAAAAGTGAGCATATGCTCAAATGCCTTATAGTTTAACAAGCATGGAGAGGGTAAATCTACCTTCTGTCTCTGGAAACACTTTGAATGCCCTCCAGCTCCCAATAATTACAGATGATTCCATGTATTATAGTAATTTCACCAATACTCTATATTTGCTTATATGCCCATGCCTTTTGTATGGGTATGATAAATTCGGGTAAAAGAAAGCATAATGATTCAAGTAAAACTGTTAAGTTTTCCTATAAGAGGCTCAACAATATACCAAATTATAAGAGTTAACTCTTTTCCAGAGGGACCAAATACTTGATAAAAAGAATTTGTTTTCCTACCCCATCAGGAGTTAGAGATTATCGATCTATAATAGTGTGGATAGCATATTAGAAGAGATCACACCAATGAAAGGCAGGATGCAGAGCAGAGCAGTAATAAGAAGGGGCCAGGGTGATATATATCCCCCAAAGACACACTCTCAGTGACATATTTTCTCTAATAGACCCACTTCCCACCTTGCAACAGTCTATTCTCATTGTCAGTCCATTAATAGAGACCTCATGATCAAGTATTCCCTGGAAACTTTTGTAGACATGCCAGAAAGGATAAGTGTTAATTAACATAAGCATTGTTCTGAATGCTGGATATCCCTTATCTGATCATGACATCTAGCGATAGGCTGAAAATGGCTCTGGGTAGTACTCCTTTTATGGTGTCTTTGAAAGCATGATAGTGGACTGTCTTTATAGGCTAAGTGCCTGGGAACCTTCTATCCTTTTGCTTAGCATGGGAGCATTCTGGAAATCAGTGATGGTAATTTATCAGGCAACACAGAGAGGATAAAAATAGAGATGTTGACATCTGCTAGAAATATTTCAAATGCTGGCTCTGCTGTTTTTTAGCACTATGGCTCTTGCTGAGTTACTGCACATTTCTCTGAGCCTGTCTGTTTATATGTAAGGTGAGCTGTTAACTAGTAGCACTATCATGGAGTTCTTGAAAAGATTAGAAAGAAAATAGAATGTAGCACAGAGATAACATGCAAGGTGATCAAGACTAAGTTAGAGTTCTTAGACACCTGGCTTCAGATACTACTTCTGTCACTTTCTGTGTATAGCATAGAGAAAATCACTTCAGCTTTGTTGTTGGTTAGGTCCTAGGAGGCAGACACTGAAGCAATCAGTAGACAGGATAGATATTAACAGATTGCATCCTTAGTATTAGCATCATTGAAGGAAGAAGGAGGAAGCAAGAATAGGAAAGCCAGGCAGTAATGCAGTTCCAATAAAAGTACCAACTGACCCCATAACACACTCTGAAAGTAGAATGGTCCTTCCAAGTGGTCTCATGTTGGAGCTTGGGAATTGCATCTTTAAAAGCTTATTTATGAAGTTGGTCACTAAATGTAGTTGATGTTTGTCTTAGTCAGGGTTTCTATTCCTGCACAAACATCATGACCAAGAAGCAAATTGGAGAAGAAAGGGTTTATTCAGCTTACTTCCACATTGCTGTTGATCACCAGAGGAAGTCAGGACTGGAACTCAAGCAGGTCAGGAAGCAGGAGCTGATGCAGATGCCATGGAGGGATGTTCCTTACTGGCTTGCTTCCCCTGGCTTGCTCAGCCTGCTCTCTTATAGAGCCCAAGACCTCCAGCCCAGGGATGGCACCACCCACAGGGGGCCTTACCCCCTTGATGAGTAATTGAGAAAATGTCCCACAGCTGGATCTCATGGAGACATTTCCCCAACTGAAACTCCCTTCTCTGTGATAACTCCAGCCTGTGTCAAGTTGACACACAAAACCAGCCAGTACAGTGTTAGAAGCAGGCATGAAGTAGTGTCACCAGTGGAAATAGTCACCTCCAAAGAGTGCCAGCATAAGCATACCACCTTCTGGAAGGACTCCCACCGACAAAGAGTCCTTCATTCTGGGTGGTACATCTCAGTGTCTACCACAATCAATTCTACATTCACCTCTGGGAAGTATAAATAATAGTATTGGGGTTACAGTAAGGAGTAATGAACTTTGAAGAGTAATGAACTTTGAAGGTGCCCAACAAATTTTAACTTAGCAATAGTTCTGAATCCCAGTGGATGATAGTCAATGAAGCCATAAGACTCATTTATTTCTTCAGTGTCATTAATGGAAGTAATCTTAAAATCATTAGACCATCCCTTTAAGAGATAGATAAGGGTTAGAGATGTGGTCCAGTAGTGGAGCACATGCCTAGCATACATAAAGCCTTGGGTTCCATCCTGTATCATACAAAACCAAAAGAAATAACTACAAAAACATATAAGGAGGGCAAAGCATGGTAAGAAGAAACTGTCAAGTTCAATGGTAGAATAACTAAGTAAGAAATCAGAAGAATGTATCACCTTCCTCATATGAAGGTATCCATATATGACTGGGCTTTTTCTGTCCCTCACTTTATAGAGATGAGTCAAATATGTATTTCGCCCCTATTGATTTCAGCTACTTTTCCTGTTAGTATTCTTGGTAGAGGAGTGTGGGCATGGACTTCAGCTTTTGTTCCATTATACCCATGATAGAGATGACACAAGAGCTGGGGAAACCTGAGGAGCATTATCGTACATTGTAAATGTCCTCCTAGATGTTTTGAACCTGAAAAAGCCAACTGGCCTGGGTCCTCATGTGAGAACTCATTTCTGGTTTGGTATAATGCCACTTACTGCTCTGCTTTTTGTTCCCAGGGTTCTACGCCAGCCAGTGGGCAGGATTTTCTTTGCAGGCACTGAGACAGCCTCACACTGGAGCGGCTACATGGAGGGGGCTGTGGAGGCTGGGGAAAGAGCTGCCAGAGAGGTAGGGTCCAGGATCATGGGCAGTGGTGAAAGAGGACACACAAAACTTGATAAACAGTTCAAAGATGAGATCTTGGCACCACCCCCCCCCACAAACACACACACCAAATTCTCCATCTAAAGACCCAAAAAACACATTATAATAGCAGTTTTAGGTGAAGGGAACACCTTAAACAAAATAACAAAAATATCTAATATTTTATCTGAAGTGTGTGGAGCTCAGAACTCAGCTGTACTTAAGAGATGATGAGACTGGAAAGATGGTTCAGCAGTTAGAAGCACTTCTTACTCTTTGAGAGGACCTGAGTTTGGTTCCCAAGATCCTGTAGGAAGCTCACAACTGCTTGTTACTTCGCTTCCAGGAAATACAATACCATCTTCTGAACTCAGAGTTCATGTGAACATC
>NC_045030.1:10389211-10398864 GCF_008632895.1 Mastomys coucha | reverse complement strand
AGAGAGAGAGAGAGACGCACATGCACATAATTGCAAATACAACTGATCTTTAAAAATAGAGGATCTAGAAAGTGGCTCAGCAGTTAAAAGACTTGCTGCTTCTGTAGAGCCTTGGTTCCCAGCACTCAGCTTTTGAGTATCTGGTGCCCTCTTTTGGTCTCCAAAGCTTTATTCAAATACCTTGTGCACTTACATACAAATTCCGGCAACTACACATATACGTACTTTTAAAAAAATTATTTAAAAATAAAAATAATGACAGGTTTGATATTATAGAGTCAAATATAGTTCTATTACATTCAAATTTTACTTTTATTTTTTCATTATTGTTGGCAAGTCTTCTAATCTCATTCCTATTGTTATGCTCATGAGTACTAAAATTTATGATGAAACTAATAGTTGAGACTTTTTTATACCATAAATAAAAGATCTTGGGGTGGGGGTTTTTAAAAGTCAAAGTTGATTTCTCTGCCCTTTACTTGACATTGTTGATGGATATCCCAAGAAGCATTCACTAAGTTCTTTTTTTAAAAAATAATTAAAGTAAGGTAGAATCTGTTCTGCTGTTTGTAATAGCAAAGTAATCTTTTATTTCAGATTCTTCATGCCATTGGGAAGATTCCTGAAGATGAAATTTGGCAGGCAGAACCAGAATCTGTGGTAAGCTATATTTCACAGATTACATGTCTTTACTCTAAGAATGATTGCTCCCAAGAACACACTTGTATATATCCACATACCTTTTCCTAATGATTCAGTGCATAGATGTATAAGTAAATTACATGACTTAGGACTCACAGATCCAGGTGAACTTTGATACATTTGCGTTGCTACATCTCTTGCAGATTAATAGGAAAAATAGGATGTTTGATGTTAAGGAAATATTTTCCAGAAAGCTGTAGATGTATTTTTAAAAAAAAAAATCAGTGGGAGATGAGACATAGCTCAATGGTAGAATGCTTGCTTAGTATGTATGTGTAAAATACTGAGTTTGATATCTAACACCACAAGAAGCAAGGAAAAGAAAGAGGAGAATAAAAGAAAAATGAATAAGAGAATAAGAGAAAAAAATCTATTGAATGATCTTCCTTAATGATTCTCAACAAGAGGAAGAAAAAGAGTGTTTATTATCTTTTATCAAGGATAAAGGGATGGAACAAATGGAGCACATTTAAACTCATTTCCACTCATTTTTGCAAGAAAACTAGACAATTTATCTGACCTGTAGGAAGGATGTATAGAAGATAAAATGATAGAGACTGAGAATCTAAAAGGTCGGTTACTCCTCTATCCTTTTAAGCCTGAAGTCATAGAGGATAGACGTGACACTCCAAAATGACTGCCCTAGTGCATCTGCTAGAAATGGGATGGTAGGCTGTATGGGGGTTAATCCCCTTGAAGAAATCTTTATGATATACATTGGCCATTGTGGTCTGAGAATGGCAGTGGTTTAAGATGGGAAGACAGATGATAACCCCTAAATACAATTCTGACAGAGAATATGCTGAGAGAAAATATGGAAGGTGGAGCCATCTCAGCCTAGAAGCTGCAGAAAGACTAGCAACTTGACATAAAGAGCCAGGTGAAGGGGATAGGTTGATATTACAGAGGTCGGAATGAGTGGGTTACTCTAAAAATATCTGGAAGAAATAGTTTCTGCAATAACATGCACAACCCTCTTCTGACACAAATGTTCTCTGAACCCAGGATGTCCCCGCACGACCCATTACCAGCACCTTCCTGGAGAGACACCTGCCTTCTGTACCAGGCCTGCTAAAGCTGCTTGGATTGACTACCATCTTGTCAGCAACAGCTCTTGGTTTCCTGGCCCACAAAAGGGGCCTGCTTGTACGTTTTTAAAGATGGGCTTTAGAACCACATCCACAGGCTTCTCATTAAGTGTGCCACAAAGGCTTCACGAAGGAGTTGATACATAAAAATCTTACAAAGACGAAGAGAATATGGAGTGAGAAAGCACAGTAACTTGTTCTCCATTTTGGCTGTTAGCATCCCTTAACTGTGGTCCACTCATTTCCAACTTTCCTGCCCTCTGAATGTTTCCAGCAGATACACAAGCTTGTCCCTTGCTCTCTCACAACCTACCTGCCCCATGCACACAGGTTTTTTTTTTTTCAAAACTCTATGGCTTTGTGCTTGTCTTTCATCTGTTGTGCTATGTCCTCACCTATATCAAGTTCTTTGCCATTGTACCTAGAGTCCTGTCTTGTTAGAATGGGAAGCCATTAGATACTGGGAAGATTAGATAATGGGAAGCCATTAGTTAGTCCTGTCTTGTTAGAATGGGAAGCTCATTGTCTACTTTAGAGTTAAATAAACCAAATGCAACAAAGGTAAATCCTAGTCACACAAGGCCTACACTAAGCTACTGGTATTTGGGTGACTGGAACACAAGTTGATGCTTTTCTCACCTCCCAAGGTTCATTCCCCTATGATCCTCCTCCACCTTATGCCATAGTCACTGCGGGTTGTTCTTGTGGATTTACTCTGTATTAACTGGTATTGCTTTACTCAGTAGATATCCTCTAGTCTTGCTGCTTTGTGCAGTGTTGCCAACTGATTCTAATTTTTCTTGAGAGTGGGAGCCTTTCTTTGTCATTTCTTTTTTGCATCTTCTAGTATGCTTCCATTCAAAGATTAAGACATGCTTAGGTAGTTAACAATAAAGCTGTTTGACCATATGTGTACTGTCTCTTCTTTTTGGGCCATGACTTTCAAGGTTTTGACAAGCCAAACCAAGAGTCAGTATTAGGTATATAACTGTGATGTGAAAGCATTTAGTGAGAACTTTCTCAGAGCCTAGAAATTATGTGCATTTTGATGATGTGATCCATCATGGGATCACATGTATGAACACTTGGTAAGTGACTTAAAAGTGTTAAGGATTATGAAAAACATCCTTGCTTTTATCTCCAATCAAAATCTGTAAAAATAATAGACACAAACATGCAAGACCTGTAAACTATTAAAGCAACTATAATACTTAAATTGACCTTTATTTCTTATCAGTGTGGTGCTCTTTACTAGGTAAACCATTAAATGCAAACTATGAGGTCACAGTCCATTAAGTCCTATCTGAACTACTTTTTAAATGAGGTCATTATTTTAAATAGTTCATCCTTCTTTTTTCTTTCCTTTTTTTTTGTTTTTTGTTTTTATGTTTGTTTTGTTTTGTTTTGTATTTCTGTTTTTCAAGACAGGGTTTCTCTGTGTAGCCCTGGCTGTCCTGGAACTCACTCTGTAGACCAGGCTGGCCTCGAACTCTGAAATCCACCTGCCTCTGCCTCCCAAGTGCTGGGATTAAAGACATGTACCACCACTGCCTGGCTTAGTTCACCCTTCTTGACTCACAGGATTAATAAATAATGGTGTTTCTGATCTTACAATGATATTCACATGCCTGGATTTATGGAAACTTTAGAAACTAAATGATGAAAATAAAGTATCTGTTAAGGTACTATAAGGTGCTATTCCTTTTGGGTTTTCTGAATCTGTTTTCAACTGTACTGCTGGGTATAAAGTAGTAGTAGCTCAGTGGCGGAACACTCAAGCCTCAGACTGCATCCTAAACACAAACTAAATAAACTTAATAGAGGGATGACAGCAATTTGAATCTCAGTGAAAACCAGAGATTTTATTATTCCTCATTACTTATTAACCATTTAAATTACTGCATTGGGACTGTGCTTTGTGTCTTAAACTATAGGGCCATTGATTGTTTAAGAAGAATGGGTAGCTGACCTTGGTGGCTCACACCTAAGATCCCACCACTTGGAAAGTTCTAAGGTTCAAGGCTTATTTAGGTATATAGAAAGCCTGACTTAAAATAAATAGAGGCTAGGAGTGTATCTAAGTTGGTATGATGCTTGCTTAGCATACATGAACCCCAAAGTTAGATGTTGAATATCTCATAAAAGCAAGCATGATGGTGGATGACTGGAATCCCAGCACTTGGGAAATGGAAGCAGAAAGACTGAGAGTTGATGGTCATCATCTGATGTATAGCAAATTCAAGGCAAGTCTGGCATGTGTAGGATACAAACTGAAGCAGTCATAATACAAATTAGTGAAACTGCTCCACAGTTTCACGAACCAGGTTCTGCCTAGACCGAAGGGAGAAAGGAGACCTGAAACAGAGTTCGAAAGATGAATGTCAAAGGTTCTGTGTATTTTGTGGATCCTAGCTCCTAGTCTTTTGGATAATCTATAACTTCAAGTAACTACAGAAACCACATAAGGAAGAAAAGACTATGTAGTGAGATGGAGATCAAACATGAGGTCACAGTGGGAAATATGAAAAGCAAGGGTGCTTTAACTGAATGATAGAGGGAGGGCACTATAGAAGGAGAGGAAGGGATGAGAATTTCATTATACTAGGTCATTTGAAACAGCCATAAAAACCATTTTTATATTTTTCTAAAATTACATTGAAGGTATGTATGTATGTGTGTGTCAATATACATAAATAATTTAAATGAACTTATACCACACAGGGTGATAGTGCTCTACATAAGAGCTACAAACTATCTACCAAAACCCCAATACCAGGCCTAAGGAACTTCCTTTTAAATTTTTAGTTATGAGAATATAAGAGACTCCCCCAAAATATAGACTATTGCTGTTGCCCTTAGTTCCCTTTCAAAACTTGAAGGTGAAATCCTACTGTTAATAAAACCACATACTTTGAACATAAGGCTGAGAGGAATTAAGCTGGAAATGTTATAGCATAAATAAAAATATAGTAAACAAAAAGTTTATGTCTCAAAATGATTTCCACAGTGGTTATACACCTTGCAGTCCCATCAGCAGCAGAGGAGTGTTCCTCTTTGTCCACATTCTCACCAGCATCTGCTATAACCTAAGTATTTGACCTTAGCCATTCTGACTGGTATGAGGTAGAATCTAAGGATTGTTTTGATTTGCATTTCCCTGATGACTGAGGATGTTGAACATTTCTTTAGGTGCTCCTCAGCCATTTGCTATTCTTCAGTTGAGAGTTCTTTGTTTAGCTCTGAACCCCATTTTTAATAGGGTTATTTGGTTCTCTGGAGTTTAACTCCTTGAGTTCTTTGTATATATTGGATATTAACCCTCTATAGGAAGTAGGGTTGGTAAAGATCTTTTCCCAATTTATTGGTTGTCTTTTTGTCCTATTGACAGTGTTCTTTGCCTTAGAGAAGCTTTGCAACTTTATGAGGTCCCATTTGTCAATTCTTGATCTTAGATCATAAACCATTGGTTCAGGAAATTTTCCCCTGTGCCCATGTGCTCAAGGCTCTTCCCCACTTTGTTTTCTAATAGTTTCAGTGTATCTGGTTTTATGTGGAGGCCCCTGATCCACTTGGACTTGAACTTTGTACAAGTAGATAAGAATGGATCGATTTGCATTCTTCTGCATGCTAACTGCCAGTTGAACCAGCACCATTTGTTGAAAATGCTATCTTTTTTCCACTGGATGGTTTAAGCTCCTTTGTCAAAGATCAGGTGACTGTAGGTGTATGAGTTCACTTCTGGGTCTTCAATTCTATTCCATTGATCTACCTGCCTGTAACTGTACCAATACCATGGAGTTTTTATCATAATTGTTCTGTATTACAGCTTGAGGTCCAGGATTCTGATTCCCCCAGAAGTTCTTTTATTGTTGAGAATAGTTTTTGCTATCCTGAGTTTTTTGTTATTCCAGATGAATTTGCAAATTTCTCTTTCTAACTCTATGAAGAATTGAGTTGGAATTTTGATGGGGATTACATTGAATCTGTAAATCGCTTTCAGCCAGATGGCCATTTTTACTATATTAACCCTGCCAATCCACGAGCATGGGAGATCTTTCCATCTTCGGAGGTCTTTGATTTCTTTTTTCAGAGACTTGAAGTTCTTGTCATACAAATCTTTCACTTGTTTGGTTAGTCATACCAAGATACTTTACATTGTTTGTGACTATTGTGAAGGGTGTCATTTCCCTAATTTCTTTCTCAGCCTGTTTATCCTTTGAGGAGAGGAAGGCTACTGATTTGTTTCAGTTAATATTATGTTCGGCCACTTTGCTGAAGTTGTTTATCAGCTATAGGAGCTCTCTGGTGGAGTTTTTGGGGTCACTTAAGTATACTATCATATTGTCTGCAAATAGTGATAGTTTGACTTCTTTTTTTCCAATTTGTATCCCTTTAACTTCTTTTTGTTGTCTAACTGCTTTGGCTAGAACTTCAAATACTATATTGAATAGTTAGAGAGTGGGCAGTCTTGTCTAGTCCCTGATTTTAGTGAGATTGCTTCAAGTTTCTCTCCATTTAGTTTAATATTGGCTACTGGTTTGCTGTATATTGCTTTTACTATATTTAGGTATGGGCCTTGAATTCCTGATTTTTCCAAGACTTTTAACATGAAGGGATTCTGAATTTTGTCAAATGCTTTTTCAGCATCTAATAAAATGATCATGTGGTTTTTTTTAGTTTGTTTATGTAGTGGATTACATTGATGGATTTCTGTATATTGAACCATCCCTGCATCCCTAGGATGAAGTTTACTTGATCATGGTGAATGTCGTTGGATTCAGTTTGCAAGAATTTTATTGAGCATTTTTGCATCAAAGCACTGTGTTATTGCCATTTTTTATTGAGAATAGAAACTCCTTTTTAGTCAGTTTTCATCCTCTGCATCCCCTATAGTATTTGGATCATTAAAGGCCTCAAATCAATAAAGGAATAGATTGCCATCATTTTCACTTTGATTCTGTATTAGCCATCCTGCTGTACTCATGCAGTCTCTAAAATTTCTATGCTCACTGGCAGAGAGCCAAATGCCATTTTCATTCATCCTCATTTTGATATTATCAGTTGTCTTTTTAATTATATTTTAGATGAGGTAGCACTAATAGCTGCTTTCTTAGATATATTGATAGGTCTATGTTGTGCTTCTCAACTGGGGGTGTGCATTAGAGTGATTGTGTGGGGGATTTAGATAGGCCAACTGCCTGAGCACATGGGGAGTTTCCCACAGCAGGTTACTATGGAGTGGGCATTTCTTCAACGCTTTTCTGGGAAGCTGTAGCCAAAGGCTAAGAATATTGTTTTGAATATATAGGAAGGCAGAGAACCACTGCTTCCATCCTCTGTCAGCCACTTAGCGATATTGAGGTAGAAAGAAGATGTCAAAAATGATCTGGAATAGAGAGAAATAGTTTTCTGTATTAAGCATTCATTAAACAACAAAAAGAGGAAGTCATATTTCCTTGATCACAGGAGCTTCATGACTAAAGAAAAGTATCTTGAAGGAATGGTTGTTTTCCTTTGCTGCTCATGGTGCCACCAACTCTATTACAAGGACTGCTATGCAGATAATTCACCTGGAAGTAATCCAGGAAGCAAAAGTAGTACACCCCCCAAAAATGTAGAGGATAGTTCCAAGGCTATTATGCTCAAATAGCTGCTGCTCTGAGACACTGAGGACCCTTGAACAGCTATGCAGAAGGTATTTCTGAGTATAGCATTTGGTGGAGCAAAGAAGGGAATACTAATATCCCACTGATCAACCTCTTCCCAGGAATATTAATTTCTTTGAAAGTCCATGTTTCCCAATACACCAACATGGCCACTAAATTTGCTGTTGATAGCTTGTTCATTTTGGTTGCTACAGCAAGTGCTAGAATGAAAAGATGAGCTGATGCAGTGGTGTTCAAGAGTTGTCACATGTAGTAGGTTCCTTTGAGAAAAACACAATATGACACTTTTCTCTGAATTTTATAAAGAAAAAAACAGTCTGTTTATGTAATACTTTTACAAATATTTTAGATAGACACCATCCCAAATTCATATTATCAAGACTCTACAACAGTCGTATATTCTAAATATGATCTGTTAGCAAGGCATCACAACAAAGCATTCCGAACAATGTTTGCAGAAACCTGAGCAATTTGGTCTTTTCATCTTGTTAGCATAGCCACTGCTACTCACTAAACTTCGGTAGTTAAAAATTGATGGATATAGCCTTGTGTAGTGGCTCCTACCCCTTCAACCAATGTTATACAGCTGCTTCCTCTGGGTTGAACTATTCCCTAGTGGGGAGAGAGAGAGAGAGAGAGAGAGAGAGAGAGAGAGAGAGAGAGAGAGAGAGAGAGAGAGAGAGAGAGAGATTCATGAAATTCATGAGTTTCACAAAGCTCATAAATTATTTAAAACTCAAGAGGCCCCTCTCTGATATTATATAAGCAATAAGCAATTTCTGGGAGTGAGGAGACTCCAGTTATGTAGCTGCCCACACTTGGGTAGGGAATTTCAGTGGTTCAGCTTTCTGGAGTCATCATCCAGGCAGGGGTGGGACAGTTTGGTAATGCAGTTGCCTAAATCACCCATACTCTTGTGGTCCCAATAAACTCATTGGCTCACCAAGCTTGGACTTGAGATGGAATTGTTGCTTTGGTCTGTCACTGATATCTCTACCTGGGGTAAAAACAAATAGTCTACTCAAGAAAACAGTGCTACACTGGCCAGAGGGCCATGAGTTTGTCTGTGTCACTGTTTATCATCATAATGAATGACAGTGGGAAACAGGAGAGGTGGCAAGGTAGCAAGATCATTAAATCTGAAGAGGTGATAATGAAGCACCTCTGTTTCATTTAACCTACAGAGACATCTTAAAACTAAAGGCTAGTGCTCCAGGACTTCCTGAGATTTTACTGTATTGCATTAAAGATGATCTGCCCTAGACTGAAGGAAAGGTCATCCAGAGACTGCCCCACATGGGGATCCATCCCATATATAGACAACAAACCCAGACATTATTTCTGATGTCAAGAAGTGCTTACTAACAGGAGCCTGTTATAGCTGTCTCCTGAGAGGCTCTGCCAGAGCCGGGCAAATACAGAGGTAGATGCTCACAGCCAATTATTGGACTGAGAACTGGGTCTCCAATGGAGGAGCTAGAAAAAGAACCCAAGGAGCTGAAGGGGTTTGCAACCCAATAGGAAGAACCAACCAACCAGACCTTCCAGAGCTCCCAGGGGCTAAACTACCAACTAAAGAGTACACATGGAGGGACCCATGGCTTCAGCTGCATATGCAGCAGAGGATTGCCTTGATGGACCTTAGTGGGAGGAGAGGCCCTTGGTCCTGGGAAGGCTCGATGCCCCAGTTTAGGGGAATGCCAGGGTGGAAAGGTGAGAGTGAGTGGGTAAATGAGCACCGTCATAGAAGCAGGGGTGGGGAGGATAGGATAGGGGTTTTCCAGAGGGGAAACTGGGATAGGGGATAACATTTGAAATGTAAATAAATAAAATAGCCAGTTTTTAAAAAAAAGATGCTATTCCCTATTCCTCTATGTCAGTATTTTTCCAATGCAAATTGTGAGGCTAGCTGGGATATATTGCCCTTACTAATAGCTGTTCTATGTGCCTCTTTGATATATCAAGCCTGCTTGCTCACAGTTACCCAAATCATTTGTCACTGCACATACTTTTGGATTTTCTCTATTATCATCCTAATCATAGATATCTACTATGATCCTTGTATTTTGCTCTTGCGGTCTTGCCTTTCTCTTACATTTTGCCCCCTTGCTGCCCTTCCCTCCCCACCTCTCTCCACGTGGTCATAGCCAGCCCCCACTTCTCTATTCTCTCTCCCTCTCCCTCTCCCTCTCCCTCT
>NC_045030.1:10386408-10389172 GCF_008632895.1 Mastomys coucha | reverse complement strand
TCTCTCTCTCTCTCTCTCTCTCTCTCTCTCTCTTTCTCTCTATATCTCTCTCTCACTCTCTTCTTGCCTTTCTCTGCCTCTGCTACCCTACCCTTTTAACTCCCTTCCCCATGCCCTAAATAAACTCTATTCTATACAAAAAAATAAAAAAATTAAATAAATAAATAAAAAAAAGATCTTTATATTTTTCCCACTTCTCATTTAAATAAAGAAGTAAGTCTTATTACCTAATCAAATAATAAAAACACCTTTGCACTTCAGGGAAATTTTGATAGTTTACTGAAGTATGTTCTTCAGGTGCCTTTGTTGTTTGTTTCCTACAACCCTCAAAGACAAGGAGGTCTTATTTGAGTTGCAAATTCTCCTGGTGAGTCATCTTAAGGACATTTACCCTATGGATATGAGAAACCAGTTTCCTGTTCTCAATTAAAAGAACAAAAAAAAAAACCAGTGTGTCACTATATAAACCAGAATAACCTTGAACTCATTATCTTACCTTATCTTACCTTACCCTCTGGAGTAATGGGATTCAAGCATACACCATTCTGCTGCCTTCTGGTGTAATTGCTTTCACCATCTCCCCAGAGCTCATGTGATGAGTCACTGACAAGCCATATACCACTCAAGTAGAGTGACAGTTCTCTAATCCCTTGCCATCTTTTCCCTGATACATTCTGATTCAGTTCATTCTCACTGAAATGCCATTTTCCCACAATGCAAAATGACAAGTAACATTCAGTCATTGGCCTTGAGTTGGACACCTTTCCCTATCTTAGCTCTAGGCTAATTCATTGCATATTTTCCCCCTAACCTGCTGTCAAAGCCAATTCAAATGCCAGGAAGGTCCCAGGGTTTCAGGAAATCTAGCCTAAAGTTTTGGAGTTGTGTGTGGCCTATAGGGAGAATAGTAGCATGTGTTTCAGAGAAAAGAGTTGCTGGAAATAAATACACTGGAGAGGCTGAGGCAAAAAAAATCAGTTCAGGTCAAGCCTGTGCTACATAGTGAGATCCTGTCTCAAAAGTAGTAAATTAAAAAATAGCGGCTATAATGACGTCTCAGCAGTTTAAGAGAGCACACTGCTCTTGTAGAGTTTGGTTTCTGGGACCTACACATCAGGTGCGTCACAAGCTCCTGCAATTCCAGCTCCAGGAGATTTGGTATCTTCTTGTATCTTATATCTATGGGCACACACACACACACACACACACACACACACACACACACATTTTAAAATAATACAACATTCAGTTTCTACAGTTTGCCCTCTATATCCACAGGCTCTATATCCCATATGTTAAAACAACCTCAGATCCAATATATTTAGAAAAATTGTCTCCTGGGGAACTAATATTAAGGTGAGAAAGGGGTACATAAAGAATGTGGAGGGGATACTCTTTATTATGATGGATACTTGCTGTACAGCTTTGCTCATTGCCTTCTAATTCTCAGAGGAGCTGAAAAACATTTAGTTATGCATATGAATATAAAATTATTGAAAGAAAACCAAAAGAAATAGATGAGCAGCAACTGAGTTAAGAAAAGCTGGGCAAGCAGGTCAATACAAAGAAAGTTATAGTCTGGGTTGGGTACTTGAACTCCAGCAAGAACTCCTTGAGCAAGACCTAGCTAGAATTTCTTGTTCTGTTTTGTTACTGTCTGAAGCATGACATCAGAAAATCTCTTGGATTAGAATCTCTCCAAAATATATATTCCTGAATCTCTCACTTTAGTGTGAGTGAATTCTGTCAAAATTGGGTTGAGGGACCCTAAGGGCTTTTTCCAGTCCCACACCCTCCTTACAGCTTCCCCTTCCTGCCTGGGGACAAGGCTAGACCAAGTTCCATTCTCCACACAAAAGAACAGTCTTTGATAAAAACTTCTCAGAATTTACTGACTTTAATAAAAACTTCTCATGAATGTATGGAATGTTGTCTGACCCTCTGGAAAGTCCCAGGTAGAGTTCAAATACCTGTCATGCTTGCTAGCCAATAGATTTAAAGGTCAATAGTCTTAGCCAATAAGTTTGAACTGTAACCTTGATGATGTAACCTGTGCCTCTAAAAACCATAAAAACTGGGTGACTGTCTGAGGCAGGACTAGCCAGGAGCACACAGGCTGCAGAAGCAGCAGAGCAAGCTGGGACAGGGTCCTTCCTGCCTCCATCTGCACCCAGGAGGTGAGGCTGTTCTGCAGCCCTCTAGGTGGGTGTCTTGCCAAGAGAGAGCTGGTCTCCCAGGAGTGCTGACAAACATCAAGAACATCTAACACCAGAGATTACTAGATGGCAAAAGGCAAATGCAAGACTCTTACCAACAGAAATCAAAACTAGTTGGCTTCATCAAAACCTAGTACTCCCACCATAGCAAGTCCTGAATATCGCAACACACTGGAAAAGCAAGATTCAGATTTAAAATCATATCTCAATGATGCTGATAGAGTATTTTAAGAAGAACAGAAAAACTCCCTTTAAGAAATACAGAAGAACACAGGTAAACAAGTAGAAGCCCTTAAAGAGGAAACACAAAATTTCCTTAAAAAATTACAGGGAAACACAATCAAACAGGCGAAGGAAATGAACAAAACCATTCAGGATCTAAAAATGGAAATAGAAAAAATAAAAAAAAAAATCACAAAGGGAGAGAAACCTGGAGTTAGAAAACCTAGGAAAGAGACCAGGAGTCAAAGATGCAATCATCACCAACAGAATACTAAAGATAGAAGAAAGAATCTCAGGGGAAGAAGATACCATAGAAAACATTGACA
>NC_045030.1:10384074-10385962 GCF_008632895.1 Mastomys coucha | reverse complement strand
CAAATTTACACAATATCTTTCCACAAATCCAGCCCTTCAAAGGATAATAAATGGAAAACTCCAACACATGGAGGGAAACTACACTCTAGAAAAAGCAAGAAAGTAATCTTTCAACAAAACTAAATGAAGATAGCCACATGAACAGAATTCCAACTCCAATAGCAAAAATAACAGGAAGCAACATTATTTTTCCTTAACATCTCTTAATATCAATGGACTCAATTACCCAATAAAAAGGCATAGACTTACAGACCAGTTACATAAATAGGACCCAACATTTTGGTGCTTACAGGAAATGCACCTGAGTGACAAAGACAGATACTACCTCAGAGCAAAAGGCTAGAAAACAAATTTCCAAGCTAATAGTCCCCCCCCCCAAAAAAAAGCTGGAGTAGCCATTCTAATATCGAATAAAACCAACTTTCAACCTAAAGTTATCAAAAAGGATAAGGATGGGCACTTCACACTCATCAAAGGTAAAATCTACCAAGATGAACTCTCAATTCTAAACATCTGTGCTCCAAATGCAAGGGTACCCACATTCATAAAGGAAACTTTACTAAAGCTCAAAGCACACATTGCACCTCACACAAAGAATAGTAGGAGACTTCAACATCCCACTCTCATCAATGGACAGATTATAGTAACAGAAACTAAACAGAGACACAGTAGAACTAACAGAAGTTATGAACCAAATGGATTTAACAGATATTTATAGAATATTTCATCCTAAAACAAAAGGATATACCTTCTTCTCAGCACCTCATAGTATCTTCTCCAATACTGACCATATAATTGGTCACAAAACAGGCCTCAACAGATACAAGAAGATTGAAATAATTCCTTGTATGCTATCAGGCTGCTCCTCAATAACAACATAAACAATAGAATGCCCACATACACATGGAAGCTTAATAACACTCTACTCAATGATAATGATAAGGAAGGAATAAAGAAAGAAATTAAAGACTTTTTAGAGTTTAAAGAAAATGAAGCCACAACATACTCAAACTTATGGGACACAATGAAAGCAGTCCTAAGAGGAAAACTCATAGCTCCAAGTACCTCCAAAAAGAAACTGGACAGAGCATACACTAGCAGCTTGACAGCACATCAGAAAGCTCTAGAACAAGAAGAAGCAAACTCACCCAAGAGGAGTAGATGGCAGGAAATAATCAAACTCAGGGCTGAAATCAACCAAGTGGAAACAAAAAGAACTATACAAAGAATCAACCAACCTGGAGCTGGTTCTTTGAGAAAAATCAACAAAATAGATAAACTCTTAGCCAGACTAAGTAGAGGGCACAGAGACAGTATCCTAATTAACAAAATCAGAAATTAAAAGGGAGGCATAACAACAGAAACTAAGGAAATCCAGAAGGTACTCTACCCAATTTGTTCTATGAAGCCACAATTACTCTGATACCTAAACCAAACAAAGACCCAACAAAGAAAGAGAACTTCAGACCAATCTCCCTTATGAATATTGATGCAAAAAGACTCAAAAGAATTCTTGCAAACTGAATCCAAGAACACATCAAAATGATCATCCATCATGATCAAGTAGACTTCATCCTAGGGATGCAGAGATGGTTCAATATATGCAAATCTGTCAACGTATTCCACTATATACAAACTAAAAGAAAAAAAAAACATATGATCATCTCATTAGATCCTGCGAAAGCATTTGACAAAATCCAACATCCCTTCATGAAAAAAGTCTTGGAAAGATCAGGAATTCAAGGCCCATACCTAAACATAGTAAAAGAAATATACAGCAAACCAGTAGCCAACATTAAACTAAATGGAGAGAAACTTAGAGCAATCCCACTAAAATCAGGGACTAGACCAGGCTGCCCACTCTCTCCCTACCTATTCAATATTGTAC
>NC_045030.1:10372494-10383906 GCF_008632895.1 Mastomys coucha | reverse complement strand
ACCTGATAAACAACTTCAGCAAAGTAGCTGGATATAAAATTAACTCAAACAAATCAATAGCCTTCCTCTACACAAAGGATAAACGGGCTGAAAAAGAAATTCGGGAAACGACACCCTTCAAAATATCATCTGAGTAAGGTAACCCAATCACAAAAGAACATACATGGAAAGGACTCTCTGATAAGTGGATATTAGCAGAGAAGCTCGGAATACCCAAGATACAATCCACAAACCACATGAAACTCAAGAAGAAGGATGAAACCAAGCTCATAAAACCAAATTGTGGATACTTTGATCCTTCTTAGAAGGAGAAACAAAATACCCATGGAAGGAGTTACAGAGACAAAATGTAGAGCAGAAACTGAAGGAAGGACAATCCAGAGACTACCCCACTTGGGGATCCATCCCATATACAATCACCAAACCCAGACACTATTGTGGATGCCAACTTTTGTTGGCTGACAGGAGGCTGATATAGCTGCCTCCTGAGAGGCTCTGCCAGTGCCTGACTAATACAGAAGTGGATGCTCACAGCCATCCATTGGACTGAGCACAGGGTCCTCAATAAAGAAGCTAGAGAAAGGACCCAAGGAGCTGAAGGGGTTTGCAGCCCCATAGGAGGAACAACAATATGAACTAACTAGTACCCCCAGAGCTCCTAGGGACTAAACTACCAACCAAAGAGTACACATGGTGGGACTCATGGCTCCAGCTGCATATGTAACAGAGGATGGCTTAGTTGGTCATCAATGGGAGGAGAGGCCCTGGGTCCTGTGAAAGCTCTGATTCCCCAGTGTAAGGGAATGCCAGGGCCAGGAAGTGAGAGATGGTGGGTTGGTGGGCAGGGGGCTGGAGGGGAAACCAGGAAAGGGGAGAACATTTGAAATGTAAATAAAGAAAATATCTAATAAAAAATTTGATGGAAAAAAAGCATAATAACTGCTTGTAATAGCCATTGGGGATATTCTTCTTCTTCTTTCACTTGCTTTAAGGTACTGATTGAGGGTTGACCCCAACTTACCTGAAAATAAACCTCTTGCTCTTGCATCCATCTACTTCTTGGTGTCTCACTCAGTTGCTGTCTCACTCGGGTGCATCTTGAAGTAAGTACCACCGACCAAGGGTCAGGGTCTTACATCTGTCATTCTACAGAGAAGTACTACTCTGAAGATGGGTCCTTGTTGGCAGCAATGCATGGTGACTGTAGTTCAATTGGTAGATAATAATGATTTGTCATTTTACATCACTGATGTTCTCTGCTTTCTACCTATGTTTTCAACAATGGCTTTTTCTCAGGTCTTCACTTGTCTTTTATCCTGGAGCAGTGACCTCTCCCATTCTCAGGATCCTGCTCAGAGAAGGAAGGCTGTTTGACTGTATTCCGTGCTTCTAGGCTCACCAGGAAGCATGCTAACAAAACATTTTTTCATAGGATTGACCTAAAAATTGTGGGTACGGGCTGGAGAGATGGCTTAGAGGTTAAGCGCACTGACTGCTCTTCTAGAGGTCCTGAGTTCAAATCCCAGCAACCACATGGTGGCTCACAGCCATCTGTAATGGGATTTGATGCCCTCTTCTGGTGTGTCTGAACACAGCTACAGTGTACTCATATACGTTGTCTTAGTCAGGGTTTCTATTCCTGCACAAACATCATGACCAAGAAGCAAATTGGAGAAGAAAGGGTTTATTTAGCTTATACTTCCACATTGCTGTTGATCACCAGAGGAAGTCAGGACTGGAACTCAAGCAGGTCAGGAAGCAGGAGCTGATGCAGAGGCCATGGAGAGATGTTCCTTACTGGCTTGCTTCTCCTGGCTTTCTCAGCCTGCTCTTATAGAACCCAAGACTTCCAGACCAGGGATGGCACCACCCACAAGTGGCCCTACCCTCATGATCACTAATTGAGAAAATGCCCCACAGCTGGATCTCATGGAGGCACTTCCCCAACTGAAGCTCCCTTCTCTGTGATAACTCCAGCCTGTGTCAAGTTGACACACAAAACCAGCCAGTATGTACGTTAAATAATTCTAAAACAAACAAAAGAAAGAAAACAGACTGAAAAAAATGTGTGGGTACACTGCTTGAAAGGTGAATGAGAAAGAAAATTAGACCAGATATGGATGAGTCAGTGTTATGATTCGAACATGAAATGTCCACCCAAAGACTAATTTTTCAAATGCTTGTTCCTTACTTGGTAGAACTCTTTTGGGACATTGCAAAACATGTAGGAGTTGGAGCCTAGTTGATAAATGTAAACTGGTAATGGTAAGACTTGGGTAGTCATAGCTCAGTCTGTTCTGACCCCTTCTCTGATTCCTGGTCCAATCTTACATATGGAGTCTCCACCACACACTCCCATCACCAGGAACTCAGCCATGCCTTCTCCACCATGATGCCCTGAAATCCACTAAAATCCTGAGCCAAAATAAATCTTTACATTCTTAAACTATTTCTGTTGGGTATTTTATAACAGCTATGAGACTAGAAATTGGTATGGGCCTAAGTCCTCCATGAACTCTTTGTTCTTTTAAATATCCTGTCCATTATGGCCCAGACCTTTCTCCTGGGACATGTATTGTCAGGTCCTGCTACTCCTTCTACCTTGGGTGTTTACCCCTGTTGTTAACCTAGTCAATGGTTAAATTTTATAATTAGAACTCAGCTCTAGAACTCTCCTTTTTAAAAAAACTCAGGGGATTTGTCTACATCCAGGGGGATTCCTTGTCTGCTCTACTGAACTGTGGCTGTAGTACAAATTACAATAGATGGTCTGCTTGGGATGGGGCCCTGATGGATAGGCAGAACACAAACTAATTTGCAGATATTTGTGGATGGAGTCCTCCACAGGCATATACAAAGTAATATTCAACCAGTGGAGAAGGAGATTAGTAGCAAAGGGAGCTATAGAGAAAAGAAAGGAGTTAAAGTAGGTGCCTGGGAGCCATTTTCCCTCTAAAAGTATATCTGCCTTAGGGATCAGACTTCATGATGAGCAACCTCAACAACCCACTAACCTATACATCCTGGGGCAGGATCTCGTGCCTGAACCTGAAATTGTACCTCACATTAATTTCCTCTTGTTATCTCTCTATCAAGCCCTGGAAAGTCCCTCCATCCATTTGCCTAACAGCTGTGCCCTATAGGGTCTGGCAAACCTACCTCCCCTTATAATAATTCCTGACTAGAGGTTTTTGTTCACCCAGGGTGCCCCATCATGTTGCTTTCTAGCTAAGAGAAATCCTTGTGCCAGCCATGGGTCCCCTCTTTCTGTAGCAGGGGAACTGACTCTGCAGAATCACAACTTCCCTGGATACTGATCTCTAGAGGGTGGTGCTATGTGCCATGTGCTGGAAAGCATCCACATGCTAAACAATGCTTCTATTGTTTCAAGCTCACTTTTTCTTACTCTAAGCACAAATTTTGGCCATGGATTCACATGTGAGGGTAGGGGCAGGAATTCAAAGAAGAGAAGATCAGTTTAATTCTGAGAAGCCAGGGGCCACCATAATTTCTGAGTTTGTCCAGTATCCATGCTACCCCATTGGAGTAAGCTAGGAAAGCATTGGGCTTTGTTTTTCTTCACTATACTTATTAATTTTAATTTGTTAATTTTGTATTTCAGCCAGATCCTCAGCTTCCTCTAGAGACTGGGCATGTCATGAATGATTGAATGAAATAAATAATGAATAAATGCTTCTCTCTTGGATTCCAATTTTAAGTCCTAGGAGCCTGCTGAGATCTGAGGTCTGGACTGTCAATTATTTCCTCAGACTGACCTCCAGTTACAAATTGGCTCATTTAAATTCCTTCTTTAGACAGCATGTTATAATAGAAATAAAATAACAAAAGAGCAAAAAACTTGAGTTTGTAGTTGGATTTGAAACTATGTCATTGTCATTATGTTATGGGGCACCATAAGAAATTGTGGTCATGAGAAATGAATGTTTCATATTAAATCCTGAATATTAATTCTGATTCTTGACTATTGTTTATTTATATTTTCATCTGTACTAAAAATCCCAGCTTCAGGCTAAACTTACCAACATCCTAACCTATAGAAAAATAAAGGAATGCATTTGTATAGCACACTGAGTAAATGGATAAGGTTGTTTCAGGTTTGGAAGTGAGCAACTAAGGACTGCAGACACTAAAGACCATATCTCTATGTCTAAAGGGCTGAAAATCTTTGAATACACACACACATGCAACCTATTGTGATAGGGCCTATCAGTTCAATGGAAACCAATATGTTCTCCTTTTTGATGATGGCTTTTCTAATGAGGGGGAAATGATGCTTTATTGTGGTTTTGATTTTCATTTCCTCCAAAACAGCCATCCTCCTGCCTTGAATTCCAAGAAGGCTGGTATTCCATACATAAACCATTAAACCTAATTTAAAAACCTTGGATGATGATGAATCAGGAGTAGAAGCAAAGCTTAGTGGCCATGGTGGAGAAATAACTGCAAGGGAGGGAACATCAAAAATGTATTTCTCAGGAACTAATATTTCATCAGCAACATCAGTAACCTAAAGGATTATCTAAGGCATAGAATGGAGAAAAGAATCTTCCAGAGACAGAAAAAAAGACTGAACCTATCAGAGGATTTATGAGAACTAGTACTGTGGAAGGTTTAAGTCAAGTTTGGGGAAACAAATGGGAGTATAGTATGTCAGGCCTTGGGAGCCATGGTTTAGTATGTACAAAAGTGCAAAAGAATAGCTTTGACAGTACTTGAGCCTAGACTGACAGGTCATTAGGAACTGTACTACAATCCTACATACCACCAATCAAAGGTTCTCAGGAAACTAAGGAAGGGAGTTTGAGGCCAACCTATACTACATAGCCTATCTCAAATATGTGTTAAAATTTACAACATTTATTTACCTGTGGGAGGCAGAGCACACATGCCCAGCAAATGTTAAGGAGTAATTTTCATTGCTTGGAGTAGTTCTCACACACCTTTAATACCTTGGATAGGATTTATGTACAGTTTGGGGGGTGAATCAGGGTTTGACAGCAAGTACTTCTCATTGGTTTGGGCTGAGAGCTTGGGAAATCCTTATTTTCATGTAAGAAGCCTTGGTCCTGCTAATATATGACCAATATCACACACCCCTCCTACAGGGGGCTGTGGGGGGATTGTGACTGCAACAGGAGCCTGGGGCCCAGAAGGCATGGTTGAACACCTTCTGTCCCATGCAGGCAGAAATTATCACCCACCAGGTCTCTGAAATTCCAGACCTTTTGCTTGACTGGGACCAGGTTGCTTGCACAGACTATTGCCCCACAAAAATTTATTGTTATTAATAGTTTTATCTTCACTATCTCATTAAAAGTTCACATAAAAAAAGCACATACTCAAAAATCGGGATTAAAAACCAGGCCTAGATAGCCAAATCCCGCTGGCAGAGAGATGGTCACCCAGGAGCGCTGACACATCTGAGAACACAGGTAAGACCACCACTTCTGTTCAAATATCTGGCCAAAGAGGGATCTGCCCAGAACCATCGGGACACAGGAACCAAGCAGCAGCCTGGGACAAAATCCTTCTGGTGATTGTCTGTGCCCCAGAACTGAACCTGTGGCACAGCTCTCCATATGCAATGAACTCCCAGAGAGAGCTGATCTGCCAGGAGTGCTGACATACAGGCTTACAGGAAGGACAAGCCACAGACAGAGGCAGTAAGACTAGCAAACACCACAGATAACCAGATTGCCAGAGGCAAGCATAAGAACACAAGCAACAGAAAACAAGGCTAGTTGGCATGATCAGAACCCAGTTCTCTCACCACAGCAAGCCCTGGATACCCCAACACACTGGAAAAACTAGACTTTGATTTAAAATCACATCTCAAGATGATGATAGAGGACTTTAAGAAGGATATAAATAACTCCCTCAAAGAAACACAGGAGTATACAGGTAAACAGGTAGAAGCTCTTAAAGAGAAAACACAAAAATCCCTTAAAGAGTTATGGGAAAACACAATCAAACAGGTGAAGGAATTGAACAAAACCATTTAGGATCTAAAAATGGTAATAGAAACAATAATAAACTGAAAGACCCCCAGAACTGGGGAGATCCTTACTCAAGTCTCGGGATGACGCGACCACCCAATGACTCACGAGAGACCGAACTTGCTGCAATCACATGAGGTTTATTGGGGATACCAGTACCGGGGTCGATCTCGTGACCTTGTTGGCCAGAGGAGTTCGACCCCAGGGTCGATCTCATGACCATGCTGGCCAGGAGTTCGACACTGAACACAAGAAGTATCGGGTATTTAAAGGGAAAAACCACAAGCTGGGGGCGGGGAGAGGGTTACCAAGAAAACATAATATAAAAACAGTGGAAAATTTCAGAGGGACCCAACCGAAGGTATTCAGTTAGGGAGGGAAACATATTCATTTTAAGAATGTAATCTTTATCTATCGGTCGGCAGGGTGGAGGGTCTCAGCAGGGTGTAGAGCCTTGTAAACCAGTAGACCTTCATTCCTAGTTCTGCCCTCATTGTGGATCAGTCAAGAGGGGCAGGTTTCGGGAACCAGAGCCCTGAGGCTCTGAGTTAGCCAAGTTCCTAGAACTGGCTACTCCACATTTTTGGTTTGTTACATTTCTACTAATATATTACTTTTCGTTAACATGCTTTTCCCCAAATTTCTAAGTCCCCCAGTCTTTCAAAACTACAAAGGGAGATAACCCTGGAGTTAGAAAACCTAGGAAAGGGATCAGGAGTCATAGATGCAAGCATCACCAACAGAATACAAGAAATAGAAGAGATAATCTCAGGGACAGAAGATACCATAGAAAACACTGACACAACAGCCAAAGAAACTGCAAAATGCAAAGAGCTCCTAACCCAAAACATCCAGGAAATACAGGACACAATGAGAAGACTAAACCAAAGGGTAATAGGTATAGAAGAGAGTGAAGATTCGAAACTTAAAGGGCCAGTGAATATCTTCAACAAAATTATAGAAGAAAATTTCCCTAACCTAAAGAAAGAGATGCCCATAAGCATACAAGAAGCCTATAGAACTCCAAATACATGGGACCAGAAAACAAATTCCTCCCATCATATAATAGTCAAAACACTGAAAGGAAAAATTAAAGCTTTGGACCTGTGCTGACTAGGAAGAAAAGTTATGGGCCTAAGAATCCATCACAAGTTGGCCCACATAGGCCTGGGAAGGAGCAAGCAAGTTGTTAGATATCATAAGAGCTGGCAGGTCAAGAAGACATAAAACTATAAACATAGAGGAAAACATGTCTAGGCAAACGAGGACATGTCCAAGGCCCAGGCCTGCAAAGATGTGCCTGGCGGACACTAAGTAATGGACCATCTGGTCCTCTCAGATATGGTTTAAGGTCAGATGCTTTGTTGACTCAGATTAACACCAACTTTAGGAATTTCTCACTCTGTTCTGCATGTAATAGTTAATATTTGAACTAGCCAATAATGTATGACCACACTGATACCTTTGTTCCCTCAGACCTTTTCCCTATATAAACCCCTAACTTTCAAGCCTCGTGGTCAGCTCCACTATCTCCTGCGTGAGATAGGTGTGGTGCCAAACCAGAGCGCCCTGAAATTAAAAATACCTCTTGTAATTACATCAAGATGGTCTCTCGTGATTCCTTGGGTGCACATCCTCCCGAGATTTGAGTGGGGGTCTCCCCCAGGGGTCTTTCAACACCAAATGCACAAAACAAAGAAAGAATACTAAAAGCAGTAAGGGACAAAGGTCAAGTAACATATAAAGGCAGACCTATCAGAATTTTACTGAAAGACCCCTCAAAAGAGGAGACCCTCGCTCTAGTCTCGGGATTACACGACCCCCATGAAACTCATGAGAGACCAATCTTGCTGCAAACACATGAGGTTTATTCGGGAAACCAGTGCACTGGGGCCAAGCTCGTAACCCACACAGAGGCAGAGGAGTTTGACCCCTAGCTCAAGAAGTGTAGGGTATTTAAAGGAAAAAAACACAAACCAGGGGGGAGTAAGGGGAATTCCAACCCAAGTTATTCAGTCAGTTAGGGAGGGGAACATATTCATTTTAGGAATGTAATCTTCTACAGGTCAGCAGGGTGGAGAGCCTTGTGAACCAGTTGACCTTCATTCCTAGTTCTGCCCTCATTGTGGTTTAGCCAGGAGGGGCAGGTCTCGGGAACCAGAGCCCTGAGGCTCTGAGTTAGCCAAGTTCCTGGAATCCAGAGCTCTGAACCTGCTGACCTGCATTCTTAGTTCTCTCAGTCTGCTATGGGTCATAAAAACCTTTTTTTTTATACGTTTCATACTTTTTAATACCACACTTCTCACCAAAGACCATGAAAACTAGAAGATCCTGGGTAGATGTCATACAGACCCTAAGAGAACACAAATGCCAGTCCAGGCTACTATACCTAGCAAAACTCTCAGTTAACATAGATGGAGAAAACAAGATATTGCAGGACAAAACAAAATTTACACAACATCTCTCCACAAATCCAGCTGGACAAAGGATAATAGATGGAAAACACCAACACAAGGAGGGAAACTACACCCTAGAAAATGCAAGTGTAAGAATTGAGCAAAATGGGGATACCTCATATAAACACCCAAAAGCAAGGAATGTCCATTAAGCCTAAAGACAAAGAGCTTCAGAAGAGTTTACAGAGCAAACACCCATCCCCAATAAATGCCCGGTTCCAGGAAATGACCCAGGGAGGGTGGATCTCCTATCTCCTCCCACACCTCCTGCCGGTGGTCCTCTCCTGGAGGAGAAAGGTCAATAGAAACAAAAGAACAATGGGAAAGATAAAGTGTAACCAGCCCATGTTGTAAACTGTAACCAGTCCACCTGGTAAGCTGTAAAACTCTGTTCTGAAAAGGTATAAAAACTTAGAGCTTCGTTTCCTCTGGCTCACTCTTGTCCTGAATGCAGGGCGACCCTAGTATACTAGTTCAAATAAAACCCTCTTGCAATTTGCAGCAATTTCCTTCCTGATTCTTTGTGAGTGGGGCACCCACGCTGAATTTAACACAAGAAAGTAATCTTTCAACCAATCCAAAAGAAGATAGCCACACAAATATAAAAATAACATCAAAAGGGTGTGCCTTCTCCCCAGCCTTGATCTGGCTGAACAAGTCTCAGACACTGGAGCCAAGCATCTGGCCTTGCTTCATTTACATCTTCCTGCCAGAGACTTTGTACCTGAGAACGGAAAACTGCCTGCCTGCTGATCTGCTGAAGAACTTGTTTTGCAACAGAATCCAGCTGAGACAAAGCAACAGAATCCAGCCAGATCAAAGGATGGGCTTCTGGGCTTTCTCCCTATAAATAAGAGGTTAAATAAAAAAATATTGATCGGTGATGGAGAGATGGCTCAGTGGTTAAGAGCACTGACTACATCTTCCAAAGGTCCTGAGTTCAATTCCCAGCAACCACATGGTGGCTCACAACCATCCATAATGAGATCTGACACCCTCTTCTGGAGTGTCTAAAGTCAGCAACAGTGTACTTATATATAATAAATAAATAAATCTTTAAAAAATTATTGAGCCTTGATTAGAGAACTTTGTCTTGTCTCATTATTTCTCTCAACATTCTTCCCATTCATCCCCACCTTTCCTTTCAGGAACCCAGTACCCCATGGCTGCTGGTGGCTACAAACAGGAAGCAACAATCTTTATTTCTTAATATCTCTTAACATCAATGAACTCAACTCCCCAAGTAAAAAGACATAGACTAAGAGATTGGATACATAAACAGGACTCAACATTTTGCTGCATACAGGAAATGCACCTCAATGACAAAGACAGACACTATCTCAGAGTTAAGGGCTGGAAAACAATTTTCCAAGCAATTAGTCCCAAGAATCAAGCTGGAGTCACCATTCTAATATCAAATAAAATAGACTTTCAACCAAAAGTTATCAAAAAGGATAAGGAAGGATGACACTTTGCACTCATCAAAGGAAATATCTACCAAGAAGAACTCTTAATTCTGAACATCTATGCTCCAAATGCAAGGGCACCCATATTCATAAAAGAAACTTTACTAAAACTCAAAGCACACATTGCACCTCACACAATAATACTGGGAGATTTCTACATCCCACTCTCATCAATGGACAGACTATGGAAGCAGAAAATAAACAGAGACATAGTGAAACTAAAAAAGTAATGAAACAAATGGATTTAACAGATACCTATAGAACATTTCATCCTAAAACAAAAGAATATACCTTCTTCTCAGCACCTCCTAGTATCTTCTCCAAAACTGACCATATAATCAGTCACAAAACAGGCCTTAACAAATACAAGAAAACTGAAATAATCTCATGCATCCTATCAGATCACCACGGAATAAGGCTGGTATTCAATAACAACAAAAACAACAAAAAGCCCACATGCACAAGGAAACTAAAAAAATACCCTACTCAATGATAACTTGGTCAAGGAAGAAATAAAGAAAGAAATTAAAGACTTTTTAGAGTTTAAAGAAAATGAAGCCACAATATACTCAAACTTATGGGACACAATGAAAGTAGTGCTAAGATGAAAACTCATAGCTTTGAGTGCCTCCAAAAAAGAAACTGGAGAAAACATACAGAACCAGCTTAACAGCACATCTGTAAGCTCTAGAATACAGAGAATCAAATACAACCAAGAGAAATAGACGGCAGGAAATAATCAAACTCAGGGCTGAAATCAACCAAGTAGAAACAAAAAGATCTACACAAAGAATCAACAAAACCAGGAGCTGGTTCTTTGAGAATGTCAATAAGATAGATGAACCCTTAGTCAGACTAACCAGAGAGCACAGAGACAGTGTCCTAATTAACAAAATCAGAAATGAAAAGGGAGACATAACAACAGAAACTGAGGAAATCCAAAGAATCATGAGATCCTACTACAAAAGCCTATACTCAACAAAACTGGAAAACCTGGATGAAATGTACAATTTTCTAGATAGATACCAAATACCTAAGTTAAGTCAGGATCAAATAAACCATCTAAACAGTCCCATAACCCTTAAAGAAATAGAAGCAATCATTAAAAGTCTCCCAACCAAAAAAAGTCCAGTACCAGATGCGTTTAGTGTAGAATTCTATCAGACCTTCAAAGAAGACATAACACCAATACTCTTCAAACTATTCCACAAAATAGAAACTGAAGGAACACTATACAATTCATTCTATGAAGCCACAGTTACACTGCATATTCTCCCTTGGAGATGGAATGGTTTCTGTCTAATCAAGAACCTGTCACAATTTCCTTTCACAGAGGACTTCATAAGAGAAGTCTTTCTACTTCTATCATGTTTAATATTCCAAATAGATTTTTTAAAACTGGTTGAGTGCACATTACTTTTAGCTTTCAGAAGATATAATGTATTTAAGAGGCATTTAACTATTACTTTTTTT
>NC_045030.1:10367831-10372484 GCF_008632895.1 Mastomys coucha | reverse complement strand
TGTGCCACCACTGGCCGGCTTGTTTTGTTTTGTTTTGTTGTAATTATTTTGTTGACTTTAAAAAATGTCAATACTGAGTTGTATACTTTAAAATAAATTTTATTTGTTTAATAAAATAAAATGAAATAAAATCTCAAAGAAGATAGCCACACAAACATAATCCCACATCTAACAAGAAAAATAACAGGAAGCAACAATCACTATTCCTTAATATCTCTTAACATCAATGGACTCAGTTCCCCAAGAAAAAGACATAGACTAACAGACTGGATACATAAACAGGACCCAGCATTTTTCTGCATACAGGAAATGCACCTCAGTGACAAAGACAGGCACTATATCAGAGTAAGAGATGGAAAACAACTTTCTAAGCAAGTGTTCCCAAGAAACCATCCTAATAACGAATAAAATCGACTTTCAACAAAAAGTTATCAAAGAAGATAAGGAAGGACACTTCATACTCAAAAGGAAAAATCTACCAAGATGAACTCTCAATGTTGAACATCTGTGCTCCAAATACAAGGATGCCACATACATAAAAGAAACTGTACTAAAGCTCATTGCACCTCATTCAATAATAGTGGGAGAATTCAACAACCCACTCTCATCATTGGACAGTTCATAGAAACAGTCATCCTTAGTCATCAGGGATATGCAAATCAAAACAACCCTGAGATTCCACTTCACACCAGTCAGAATGGCTAGGATAGGAAACTCAGGTGACAGCAGATGCTGGAGAGGTTGTGGAGAAAGAGGAACATTCCTCTATTGCTGGTAGGACTGCAAGCTGGTACAACCACTCTGGAAGTCAGACTGGCTGTTCCTCAGAAAACTGGACATAGTACTACCTGAGGACCCAGCAATATCACTCCTGGGTATATACCCAGAAGATGCTCCAACATGTAGTAAGGACACATGCTCCACTATGTTCATAGAAGCCTTATTTATAATAGACAGAAGCTGGAAAGGACCCAGATGTCCTTCGACAGAGGAATGGACTTAGAAAATGTGGTACATCTACACAATGGAGTACTACTCAGCTATTAAAAACAATGAATTCATGAAATTCACAGGTAAATGGATGGATCTAGAAAATATCATCCTGAGTGAAGTAACCCAGTCACAAAAGAACACACATGGTATGCACTCACTGATAAGTGGATATTAGACAAAAATGTTGGATACTCATGATACAACTCATGGACTACATGAAGCTTAAGAGGAAGGAAGACCAAAGAGTAGATGCTTCAGTACTACTTAGAAAGAGGAACAATATAATCAAGGGAAGTAGAGGTTGGGAAGGACTTGGGAGGAAAAGAGGAAGAAGAGGGGGAAAGATGGGCAGAATCAGGTATGGGAGGAGATGGAGGAGATGTAGTAGGGAACTTGAACAGAAGTATGTAGTTCGTAATGGGAGATGGGAAAGTGGGTGTAGCAACCAGAAAGTCCCAGATGCCAGGAAAGCAAGAGCTTCCCAAAAACCCATGGGGATTACATTAGCTGAAATAACTCACAAAGGGGAGGGAGAACTTGTCCAAGACCATATCCAGATGTTAAGCATGGCTCCCCGGTTGAGGGATGGGGCTACCCACCTATCTCCAAAATTTTAACCCAGATTTGCTCCTGTCTAGATGAAATACAGGGGCAAAATATGGAACAGAGACTAAAGGAAAGGCCATCCAGTGCCGCGGATCGGGTTCGTTGCGGGGACCCAAATTTCCACGGGATGAGAATTCTGGTCAGGTGGGCAATAAGTTGGCGGATGAATCTGAACGGTCTGCGGCAGTTGGCGCCCCATGTTGGGGAACACCCTCATGGGGACCAGGTGTTCATAAATACACTGCCACACTCATGCACATAAGATAAATATTTTAAAAGACAAACAAAAGAAAGAACTTGTTTTGGACTAGTAAATTCAAATGTGCATCTAAGAATAATAAGTAGCTTCAGTTTGGTGCTACATGTAAGAAATAAAACAGCATGCTCTCCTTTTAAAAATTATTTTATGTACACAAGTGTTTTCTATGCATGTATGTCTATGCACCAAATTCATGCAGTGCTTATGGAGGCTAGAAGGAGATGTCAGATGCCCTGGGACTAGGATGTCAGACTGTGGTGAGCTGGTGGTGAGGATGGGTATGGGCATCTTTCTTTTGATGATAGCTATTTTATCTGGAATGAGGCAGTACCTGACCATGGTTTTCATTTGCATTTCCCTGCTGGTGAGTGATATTGACCACTTTTCTTTCTTCTTTCCTTTCTTTCTTTTTCTTTCTTCCTTTTTTCTTTCTTTCTTTTTTCTTTCTTTTTTCTTTCTTTCTTTCTTTCTTTCTTTCTTTCTTTCTTCCTTTTCTTTCTTTCTTCCTTTTTTCTTTCTTTCTTTCTTTCTTTCTTTTTTTGTTTCTATCTTTCTTTCTTTCTTGCTTGCTTTCCTTCTGGATAGTTAGCATTATTCATTTATTTCCCCTAAAGGTCATTTAATTCTCTATGTAGCACATTTCTTTTTTCCATCAATTTTTTATTAGATATTTTCTTTATTTAGATTTCAAATGTTCTCCCCTTTCCTGTTTTCCCCTCCAAAAAACCCCTATTCCCTCCCTCCTCTCCCTACTCACAAACATACCCTCTCCCACTTCCTGGCACTGGTATTCCCCTACACTGGGGGCATAGAACCTTCACAGGACCAAGGACCTCTCCTCCCATTGATGACCAACTAGGCCATCTTCTGCTACATATGCAGCTGGAGCCATGTGTACTCTTTGGTTGGTGGTTTAGTTCCTAAGAGCTCTGGGGGTACTGGTTATTTCATATTGTTGTTCTTCCTATGGGGCTGCAAACCCCTTTATCTACTTGTGTCCTTTCTCCAGTTCCTTCATTGGGGACCCTGTCCTCAGTCCAATGGATGGCTGTGAGCATCCACTTCTGTATTTGCAACAAATGAGCACTTTTCTGCATAGATTTGTTTGCCACTTGTCGATCCTCTTTTGAGAAACTTCTGTTTAGGAATATTGTCCACTTTTCATCCAATTATGGCTTTTGTTTTCTTCTCTTTTTGCTGTTATCCTGAGTTCCTTATGTATTTTGGGTGCTAACACTTTGTCAGATAGAATGTGCTAAAAGTTTCTTTCATTCTTCATTCTGTTGGTTTTCCCTTGTTGCTGTGTAGCCTTTAATGTGCTATAGCCCATTTGTTTCAGTGCTTTCGAGCTCCTATCAAACAACTCTTGCTCATCCCAATGCCCCTGTATATTCTTCTATATGTAGATCTCATATTTGTCTTTAATCCATATTGAGTTTTACATATGGTGAGAGATATGTATCTGAAGGAAATGAAATTATGTCAAAGCTAAATGTATACTCCTATGTTCACAATAACCAAGAAATGAAAAGAAACTATGTGTCTATCGACTGATGAATAAAGAAAATGTATTATATATCACACCATGGGCTACTAATTTAGCCATAAAAGGGAATGAAACTCTATGATTTGTGACAGCATTCATAGAGCTAGAGATGATTAAGTTAAGCAGGAGGGGAAGAGGGGAACATGATCAGGTATTGTGTGTGTGTGGGGGGGGCGCAGGACTGAAACATTTGCAGATATGATTAGGGAACTTAAAGAGACTACCCTGGTAGGGCCAGCATAATATAAGGATTCTTCTAAGACCCTGGAGTAGCAAAATGAAAAGAGGACCCTACCTTGGAATAATGGAACCACAAGCCTGGGCAAGAAGCAGATTCTTCCCTGGGGTCTCCTGAAGGAACTATTACTGCCAGTATCTCAATTTAACTCTGTAAGACTCATTGTGAACTTGTGAAATTCAGAACCATGAGATAATAAACTTGTATTATGTTAAGCTAGAAGATGAACATATATACTAGGCAAACTGATCATCTTTACTAACTTTAAAATGTGAACTAAGATCACTGATATATATCTTTAGTGCGGGTTTGGCCAAGGATACAGTTTACCAGCCTGGATACTGATCATATCGAGGGTCCTTGACCCATATCCCCCTTAAGTGAAACCTAGAGGGAACTGGGTCCTGCTTGAGATGCCAAATACTATTAGCTGCATGTTTCCTGAATTTTCACAGCCCAAAATAATCTAGGGTAACTTAAAGATACCTAAAATGATCCCAGAATAATAGGGTGTCTAAAATAAACCTATTTCTTCAGTTTCTACCACAAAACTCTCACCAAACTTCCTTCCCTCCCCAATTTTCCATAGCTCTATGCTAAGGCAGCTTTTAAAGATTTTTTTTCTCCCTTGTACTTTCTATCCCACTACTCTTATTGCCCATGAATTTTCCTTCTTGCCTATTGTTCAGATAAACACGGCAAAGAGGACCAAGCAGTTCTAACAGAAAAAAATATTTACTTCAAAGAATAGGGGATAGAAAGGGCAATGGCTACCAGATAGAAATAGATGCATGCCACTGCTAAAAGAAAGAAGCTACCACTGGTAGGTACAGGTAACACCTCTTGTTTTTGTTTGTTTGTTTGTTTTGTTTTGTTTTCCTGAATGCTTCTGAATTTCCATCAGAATGGGATTTAGCCAGTAGATGGCACTCTCCTAAAAGAATTTTTTTTTGATTTATTTTTTTTATTAGATATTTTCTTTATTTACATTTCAAATGATATCCCCTTTCC
>NC_045030.1:10367260-10367821 GCF_008632895.1 Mastomys coucha | reverse complement strand
GGACCAAGGGCCTCTCCTCCCATTGATGACAGACTAGGCCATCCTCTGCCACATATGCAGCTGGAGCCATGAGTCCTACGCTGTGTACTCTTTGGTTGGTGGTTTAGTCCCTGGGAGCTCTGAGGGTACTAGTTAGTTCATATTGTTGTTCCTCCTAAGGGGCTGCAAACCCCTTCAGCTCTTTGGGTTCTTTCTCTAGCTCCTTCACTGGGGACCCTGTGCTCAGTCCAAGGGATGGCTGTGAGCATCTACTTCTGTATTAGTTGGATATTGGCAAAGTCTATCAGGAGACAGCTATATCAGGCTCCTGTCAACCAGCACTTGCTGGCATCCATAATAGTGCCGGGCGGTGGTGGTGCATGCCTTTAATCCCAGCACTTGGGAGGCAGAGGCAGGTGGATTTCTGAGTTTGAGGCCAGCCTGGTCTACAGAGTGAGTTCCAGGAAAGTCAAGGCTACACAGAGAAACCCCGTCTCGAAACAAACAAACAAAAAAAAATGCAAATCGATCCATTCCTATCTCCTTGTACAAAGCTCAAGTCCAAGTGGATCAAGGACCTCC
>NC_045030.1:10365472-10366866 GCF_008632895.1 Mastomys coucha | reverse complement strand
CAAAGCTTCTGTAAGGCAAAGGACACTGTCAATAGGACAAAATGGCAATCAACAGATTGGGAAAAGATATTTATCAACCCTACATCCAATAGAGGGCTAATATGCAATATATACAAAGAACTCAACAAGTTAGACTCTAGAGAACCAAATAACCCTATTAAAAATGGGGTTCAGAGCTAAACAAAGAATCCTAAAAGAAATTTACACCACCCTTTTAACACAGGGCCTGGGAGATAGGGTGTCACTGCTGCTGAAGATGAGTTATTTTAAGAAAAGGAGGAGGGAGAGAGGAGGGGGAAGGAGGGAGGAGGGAGAGGAGGGGGAGGAGAAGGGAGGAAAGGAAAGAAAAGAAAGAATGAAAGGAAGTAAGGAAGAAAGAAAAGAGGAAAGAAACAAAGAGAAAAATAACACAAAGAGTTAGGAGTATATCTGGAAGGATTTAGAGGGAGTGGGGATCATATTGATCAAAATATTTATGTGAAATTCTCAAAGAACTCCAAAGGCAATAAGGGGCTGTGTAGAGAGGAGATGTGGGTAAAAGTCTGGTGTATTAGACTGTAGTCAATAGGACAAATGGAATGTAGTACTTGATACTTCTTGATGATGCTTCTTGTGATGAGCTTTGTCACCTTTTTATGTCCTTTGTCTTCTGCAGCCAGTTCACTGACTTGTTGCATATGTGATGCTTTTAAGCTTTGAGACTATACCCTAATAATCTCCCTTACCCTCCATTAGTTGGCATCTCTAATTACATGTGTGCTCCATGCTTCCCTGGTTCACTACTTAATCCCATAGTGGCTAACCTATCACACAGGTGTTGATATTATGTTGAGTAGTTTTAATGCCTTGCCTGCATTATTTCACCATCACTGTGAACTCTGCAAAGTAAGCATTGTGAGTGGCTGTCTAGAAGTTTTTTAATAACAAATGATCCAAACTTTGCTATAGACTTGTTAGGGTTCTCATTAGTGTGCTGTTCTGTGGATGTTTAAGTATCTCTCCCATTCTCCTTTCATCCTCAATCAGCACTCCCTTCCCCCAGTATACACTAATGCCGTACCACTCCATTCTTCCCCACTCCATTCATGAATGTCTAGGGACTGTTTATGGATTCTTCCATGTACTGTGAAGAGCATTAGTTTTAGATTTAATCTATTTCACATTGTTATTCTGTTTACTAGAATTGTATCAGTCAGCACAGATCAAAGACTGCCGGAAGGGTAGTTTCTATAGAATGGTGAGAATTCTCTCCACCCCTATCCCCACATGGTGTCTGGCACTATTCTTGCCAGCCAAGACATGGCTATGTGGATATGCATGTATGGGCAGTGTCTTAGTCAGGGTTTCTATTCCTGCACAAACATCATGACCAAGAAGCAAGTTGGGGAGGAAAG
>NC_045030.1:10352996-10365149 GCF_008632895.1 Mastomys coucha | reverse complement strand
CTGAAGCTCCCTTCTCTGTGATAACTCCAGCCTGTGTCAAGTTGGCACACAAAACTAGCCAGTACAGGGAGGACATATGAACAGGAAGTGTTGCTGGGGCTGTCACTAAAGAGGGCTTTTGCCATATTTTATGATTTGTTGTTGTTTGATCTTCTTTTACCCACTCCTAGTAATTTTACTTAATAGTTGCTGGTATTGTGATTCCTTCCTCAGAGGATGAGAGGCATCCAAAAACAATTTGGCATTCAGGTGGTAAAAACTGGATTAAAAAAAAATCAGGAACCTGAGAACAATTTAGTCATGTCAAGCAAACCTTTAGCAGCATCTTTAATTGGCCTGCAGTTATCAAAAGGAAATTATACCTTTCAGAAGGACACAACCCCTAGGTCATCTAGTCTTTACTTCTCTATAAGGTATCATGCTTGCTATTCACTTTTAGCTGATTATTAACGACAATTATTTGGGCTTTTAAATTTAATTTTATTTTTTACTTTTTCACTTTACATTCCACTCACTGCCCACCTCTTTGTCACCCCCTCCCACAATCCTTTCCCCATTCCCCCTTCTCCTCTGAGCATATGAGAGTCCCTCTGGGTATCCCCAGTGCTGGCCCTTCAAGTCTCTGTGAGGCTAGGCATTTCCTCTACCACTGAGGCCAGTTGTAAGCATATATTTTTCCCTTTGATTTTTGTTAGTAATGTGTAGGTTGGGTTCTCCTTTAAGTCATTTTCAGGGTTCCTTTAAACTTGTTTTTTCCTTTATAAAAATAATGCAGAAATAAAACCTTCTCTTTAATAGGCACATGTTCATAGAGATAGTACCACTCTACTCAAAGTTCAAGTCCACAATGGCTTAGACTTGACAAACTCATTTTCTGTGCTCTGCACAACTAGATTGTCCTGCACAACTAAATACCATCCTGCATACTGGATTCCCAGCTGTCGGGAAGACAGGCTGATGCCAATTTCTCATTAGGACTTGAGAATCGCAGTTGTAGATTCTGATTACGAATTGTTCCTGGACCTGTCTTGTCTGTAATCACACTCCCAGTCAACCTTTATAACATAAAGATCAAACCCAGTGTTAAGAAGTTAGAGTCTCATTATCAAGTGCTTTTCAAAAGTTCACCCTCTGTAGACTTCTGGCAAGGAAAAGCCATTTGAAACTTTTGATAAACTATTAGCCAAATCAGAGAAGCTTATCTGAATGAAGGGTGGCATCACATTTTATTAAGAACAACAACAAAATTCAGTACCACACAGACAATATCTTACTTCAGTGGCAAATCATATACATATGCATATGCCCATATGTAGCTCTAGCGCCAACTTTATTTAGACATGGGACATTAGGTACCAAGTTCGGAACCATCAAACAAAACATAGTTCACAGCCCTCAGTAAAGTTTAATTTTCTTCAGTGTAATATGAGACCATATTTAACAGCTACAGCAAAAAGATGTACTTTTTAAAAACCAATTCTCATCCTAACTATGGAGAAAGACCAACTGGGCTTCAGATCTAGAAAGGGGATTATCAATCTCTTGACATGACTTGTTTCTCTATTTCAAGGAAAATAACAATGTTAACTTTGTGGCAAACAGCCTCACATATAATGTTTCTCAACTCCCATTATATGTCTAAACACATCTGACTGGAAATCATTTTAATATCCAAACTGTAGCTTAATAGGGTTGATATCATTAGGATAGATTAATTGGTTTCCTAAGAAGCAGAGGGTGGGGGGTAAACTGCAAACTCAGGAGATTTTCAATATTCAACAATTCAATGTTAACAATCTGAATATTTTTAGATCTCTTGCCAATCCAGGCCTTTAAGTCATTTCAAGTCAAACTGGAGCAGATTAGTGCTGAGAGTTCTCTACACTTAAATACGAATTGAGGCAACCCCTTATGGACTGGATATATCTATGACGTCACTGAATCTTTTAAGTTAGTTAAAATGCTTTTGAATTGTAAGACAGAGCGGGGTAAGAAATCTAGATCTTTGCTCTTAGAATGGGCAAAACTTTAAAGACCATTAGCTATTTTGCATTAAAGGTGAAAGAAAAAAAAACAGAACCCAGAAATTATTCCTCATAAGCACTTTACTTTTTGAAATTAAGCACTCAACATTTTATTCTATCAACCAACACAAATTAGTCTAACAAACAGGATTAAACTTGTTCTTATGGAAATTAGCTAGGTGATTCTTTGGACTGTTACCACTTTACAAAAACTAAAATTAAACTGCTGAGGATTAAATCAAGTGCACTTAAATGGCCTAAATCACAAGCTGTAATTCATCCACACTTTCCTTTACATGCTCATTGTGCTAAGGATGACAAAGCAGGAGGCCTGAGGGCGAAAACTTCAGGATTGGGGCTGTTTAAACTTGTACAATACAAAGCAGAGAAGAGCCACAGAAGTGGAAAAACCAGTGATCTTGAGCAGACCAGGCACGGAAGGCAGGTTCCTCTCTAAGAAGGTGTGGGTAATTTCAAGGGCTGGAACATCCTAAATAGATGAACATAGATCATTAATAGAAATTCTTGCTATAGCTAGAAGAAACAAAGCCTCTCTGTAGTAGTATGCATTTCTATTCCAAGACAGTTGCATCATCTATATATAGTAAAAGCAGAGGCTGAATGAAGGGCAGTGCAATTTTTATGTGCTGTAGTCAATCTATAGAGATAGAGTAGCCAAACTTACCTTGGACTCAGGCTCTTGAACCCATATATCCTTTTTGGCAACTTTTCCTAGAGCATTCAAGACCTGAAAGAAAAGTGATACAGCATTATACTGTGACATTATATACTTTTGACAGATTCAAAATCATATTAAACACTGATGAACCCACAGGTGGGTGGCAAAGAAATGCATACATAGACTATCAGTGTCAAGAAATAGATTCATGAATAGATAAAGAAAATTTGTTATTCACATACAATGGAACACTATTCAGCTTTAAATAAGAATGAAATCCTTCATGTGACAACATGGATGAGTTTAGAGGACCACACAACCATAAATGAAATCTGCCATGCCCAGAAAAACATATAATACATGCTATCCATTATATGCAGAAGGCAAATAAGTGAATCGTGTAAGAGTAGAGAAAACAACAGAGGGTACCAGAAGCTAACAAAGGTACCAGGGAGTAAGGCTACTGGGACTGGATAGTAAATACCAAAATATAATTCACTGGGAGGAATAAATTCTAACATTCTATAGCAATATAGGGTCACTAAAGATAATCACAATTTACTATGTAATTCCAAAGAGCTAGAAGAAAGGATTTGAATATTTCAAATATCTGATGTGAAGGAGATGCTAATTATCTTGATTTGATCAATGTATACTACACACAGGCATCAAAATATTTGTGTACTCCACATATGTGCACAACTGTGCCAATGAAATAGCCCAAATATCTTTCTGTATATCCATAAAAAGATAAAATAAAGAACCAGAAAGATCAGACGACAAAAATGTTTCCACAAGGCTGGAGCTCACTGGAATAACCTATGCCTCTCATGCATAATGCTTTCAGTTTAATTTCCAGTACTGCTGCCCATGATGAAATTACAACTGAAAAAGGAGTACACCTTAGTTTCCTTCCTTACTTCTCTAGCTGCTCGTTCTCCAGCTTCAACTGCTCCCTCCATGTAGCCACTCCACTGCGTTGCTGTCTCTGTGCCTGCAAAGTAAATCCTGCCTACTGGCTGGCGAATCACCCTTCAAGGAAAAAAAAGAGGTCACATGGTTACATGGGAAGGTGCTGAGGGGAAACTATCCAATCACTCCCTACCTTCATTTACTCCACAAAAGGAAGGGAAACTAATCAAGGAGGAAATGCCAGTGTTTTTCATTCCAAAGTAAAATGCAGTTCTTTGTTTCCTGGACACAAGAATCTGGATACAAGGATCTGAACCTGGGAGAAGCAGACTGTTTATTCATCACTATAGAGGATGCTGACCTACTTTTAGCCAGCTAGTCAGCCTGTGAGAACATCAATTCAACTCCTTAGTAACATCTCACAGTTATATTCTTTATTTGTAGTCCATTTTATTCATTCTATTGCCTTCTATTCAAGATAATACACATCCACAGATTTGAGCCATGAAGCATTTTTTTTGGACATCAAAAGAGATTGTAATGGCAAGGGGGAAGAAACAGTCACTGCCATTTCTGGCAGAAGAGACACTCCAGGAAGTCTATGAGTAAGTAGTCCTGAAATAATATAATCTGTAATTTTTTCTGAACATTTGTGGGGACTAGCTAAGGGTGAGCAAATAGGTTCTTTCTATACGATAATCCTGATACAGGACCAAAGAAGGGATAGACTCAATGGGTAACTCTTTATCCCAACCTTCTTGGTGTTATCTTTGCCACTCCTCTGGCTCCCCTAAACTATATATCTCAGCCAAAAGCCTTCATCTCAACCCACTAGCATTCCTTTTTCCAATTCAAGAATCTTGTGCCTCATTTCCCATTGATTCTATTTATATCATCTAGACTTGTACTGACACTCTAGAACTAGATCTGTTGGTCAGTCTTGTTATTACTAATAATAGATGTTTAATTCTATTAAGGAAGAAAAAGGTAAACAACAAACTCTTGAAAGTACAGGTAAACAAGTGCTGCTTCTTTCTCTATGGACAGATATAACCCGATGCTAACATTCTAGATTTTGTCCTCTAGAAACTTGATGAAGGTGTGATGTGACTAGATAATACATTATTTGCTGAAAAAGTCACCTCTCCCTAACTATAGTAACTATATACAGATGGGAAGAATTATGAAAAATTGTGAATGCCTGGTAGAATGCTATCATTTTAGGCTTCTTCCTGTGTTCTATCTCTTGAAACTGAGCAAATGGGATCCTATATCCTATGCCTGTAAAGCAAAAAAATAATGTATGTGAAACAAGGTGTTTCTAAGTAGAGGTAGACTCCCAGGCCATGTAGATCTCATCTCCTAGTACCTCAGCTGTAGACACCGAGAATTCTTCCCTCTGAAGAGAAATATCTGATGCTCCTCTGTTGACAAGACATATGTACTGGACACATGCATTCAGTGTCCTTCTGTATATACTAGTAGCCCTGTGAAACTAAATGTTGAGGAAAGCTCAAAAGACTTCCCAATAGACAATGTAGTTGTCTTCATCTCACAAATGCTGCTGACAATTGCAATCTTACCAAGGACACTGATACCACTCTTAGTATTGACACCCACTTTCCTGAGGATATCTGAGTTACAGGCTGACTATTTTTCTGGGGATTGCAATGAATAACACTGCCTGTTTCCACAGTTCTTATTCAATGTAGATTGTCTGAATGTGTGCCAGCCCTGGATTGAGTTGGTGCAGTGATTAGGCAGTACCTTCCATACTGGGTCATGATACCAGGAGGGAAGTAGGCTGTGTAGCAGCCCCCGGAGTACTGCTCCTCACACCAGTTCTTCTCTTCATAATGGACTGGCTGTAGTTTAATGGGAAGAAAATTCCAAAAGAAAATAAAATGGAACTGTTACCTGCTAACAGTAAAGGCTCATATATATTTTATTAACAAAAACTTTATATTTAAAGCATAAAGTGGGGGTAGAACTCGGTAGTATGCATGTGCCAGGCTCTGAGTCTGAGCCCCAGTACAACGAAAATAAATAAGAAATGGAAGAAAGGAAGGGAAAAAAGGAGGAGTGAGAGGGAAGAAATCAGTCTGGAGATGAAGCTGTGTAGTATAGCACTTTCCTAGCATGTCCAGGGTCCCCAAGTTTGATCCCCAATATTGCATGGAAAAAAAAGAGTACACTGTATACTAAAGACACTGATTTTTTCAACCTCTTTCTTAAGGGAGTCAAGAAATGTCCCAATACTTGGAAGAGAGGATACTCTCATTCGTACAGATTCTAAAGATTAGAACTAAGTCTTGGGAAACCCTACTAAAAATCAGGTTTTGGAAAGGTTTTCCCCAAGACTCTGGAATGTGTAAGACAATGGACTGTTTTTCAGTTTACACAGGAATTACACAAGGGTAGGGTTGGGGGAACAAGAAGAGAAGCACAAAGCATATTTTCAGAATACCTTCCTTAAACTGGAAAAGTACATAATAAAAATATTCCTTAAACGAAACAATTAAGATGAAAGTGGTCCCTGGTGAACATGAGAGTTTTCCAAGACTTCCCTACCACATTATAAATGTTTATTATTTACACAGTTCAAACAATAATCCACAGAAAATGTCCTCAGCTATTGGGTGGGCTCTTCAGAAACATTTGCTCTCACTGCCTTCATCAGCAGTGTAAAAACCCTGGCAGTACCAAATGAGACATGAATTGAGTCTCCTTGTGGGAAAATAAACTAGTATGCCTTTGACCTGGGCAAAGATTAGGTCTGGTGTGTCAAATATATATCATGGTGCCTTCAGCAATGCATGATGACATACCTGGGGTTTTGTTTTATAGCAATTACTTGATAATTTCAAAAGCATGGGATCTCTGTTCTGCAGACCAATCTCAGTGATCCATGACATAATGATTGTGGCTCTAAGTCTCTTACCTCAGTTGAATGCCTATTGTCTAGTGAGCACTTAAAAAGCCCAAAGTAATACCATATCACAAGTTCCATGTACTGAACACTAGGTTTTAATGACTTTGGATGCTAAAAGTAATCCTCTAAATAAGCACACCCCTTTCTAATCTCCGCTTAAGACTTCCATGAAACCAGAACTTGCTTTAATTTACCAATTTAAGACAACAGAAGAAAGCCTGTTAGAGACTGAGAGGTCTTACATATAAAGCTTCTTGTGATCCTAGAACTTTGGCATACAGCTCACAGATTTTCCTCTTCCTACAAAGTAGAATAAAAACATGTTAAAGAAGTCATAATTGATGGACATATAATAAAGGCATTCCGTTCTAGGGTACTTAGTAGTGACTTCTCTAAAGAAAAATGAAATTTAATGGCCTTCTATAATTATAAAGTAATAGTCAATCTCTGGACTCACCTTATATGGTTTAGTGGATTTCTGTATGCTGATTAACATTATATGCCTCAACACAGTAATTTGATGAGGAATCAACAGATTTTCCTTTTAAAATAGACAAGGTCTCATTATGTATAGCTTAGAACTGCTATGAAGATGAGAGTGGTTTCACACTAATGATTTCCTTGCCTCAGTCTCCTGAGCACTGGGATTATTATAAGTATATTTTACCATGCCTGGCTAATCTCTTCTTGAAAGAAGATACAGGTTAAATACAACTATTCCTGGTGAAAAATTTAAATTACTCATCTTCTAAATTAATGGGCCTATCTCAATCATTGAATACATACTATTTACATTTACTCTTTGTGGTTTCTCTGTAGATTAAATATGTGAAAATGTCTCTGAAATATTTGTTAAAGGCTAATCAGCAATCAAAACAATTTTTATGAAAATGAGGTAAAAGATATAATTCAAATCCATTAAACAAGCATTAAGACCAGATGAGACAAATTGTTATAAGTATACACATGAGAATGTACATGTAGGTGCAACAATCAAGCTCAGTAGTAATAAAAAATAAAAATATAAGTTTATATCACCAATTTCACCAGAAAATATTTTAAAAACATAAGTCCATTTTCTCTAAATAGTGTAGAAGAAAATGTAAGCTTATCACTCTTGCTATTGTCATTCATACACTATTGCTATAACTCTTAGAACTATCACATAAATACAAAAAGTTAAGTCAAGAAGAGGTGAGATTATAAATGTTACCTACTGTTGTGCAAGGTTTTAAAGGAGACAACTGTCACTCATGAATGCTGTTGCATAATATAAAGTGGATATGTTAATTCTAGAACAGTTCGAAAAGGCTTAATTAAAAGCTCTAACATACATGAAGAAGTCTCAAGACTACTGCTTACTTGCTTTCTCTGTCTAATCTAAATTCTCCATTTAAAAGATGAAGCCAAAGCTCAGTGACCTGCAGATTCCTTCACTACCATTTAAGTAATGGGAAGGTAAACTTTTACTATTTTGAGCATTTTGTCTATAGTAGATGCTCAATATGTGTTGAGTCAAATTTTATGCTCAGTCCAATATGGCATTTTCTCTTTTGTGCCACAAAAAGATGGCAGGTTATTGCATTATAAAAGATTCTAAGCAGTAATTCAGTCATCTGTTGTCAATTAAGAATATAGCCAAGACAAGTAAGACTATTTCTGGAGTGGCTGGTTCTGTGTCAACTTGACCCAAGCTAGAATTATCAGAGAGGAAAGAGCCTTCCTCAGCTGCTGAAATGCCTCCATGAGATTCAGCTGTAAGGCATTTTCTCAATTAGTGATCAATGGGGAAGGACCCAGCCCATGGTGGGTGGTGCCACTCTTGGGCTGGTGGTCCAAGGTTCTCTAAGAAAGCAAGCTGAGCAAGCAATGAGGAGCAAGCCAGTAAGCAGCACTACTTCATGGCCTCGGCATCAGTTCCTGCCTCCAGGGTCTTATCATATTTGAGTTCCTGTCCTGGCTTCCTTTGATGATGAATAGTGTTATGGAGTGTATGTAGGCCAAATAAACCTTTTCTCCCCAGTTGCTTTTTGGTCATGGTGTCTTGTCATAGGAATAAATACTCTAAGATAAATGCCAATCAGTATTCTAAAATGCTCAATGTATTTAACTTATTTTCTGAAGATATAATAAAAACCTTTACTAAAGTAGAGCTAAACTTAAAAATTAACATTCATTGTAGTTTCATTTTATTTATAACTAATAAAAACATTAATAAAATATGTGATTTACTGCATTTCATATTATTAGATGAGTCAAAGACAAATTTTCACAAGTAAGCCAGAAAACTATCTTTCCATTCCCTTTGCCTCATTAAAATTAAAACTTTTAGAAGATATATAGAAGGCAATGATGCTATACTAAAAAAATTTAAAATGTTTTTGTATGAGTAACAGGGATTGAACACTGCACTTCACACATGCAAAACATGTGCTTTACCACTGAGATACAGTTCTCACTCAGAGCAATGAATTTAGATTACTTTGGTTCAAAAATTAAAAGAATATACTTAAAATTATAGCCAAATGGGGTACTATGCAAATCACCTTGTAGCTGTATCTCTTTTATACATATAACATATAAATCTGTCTATTCATCATAATCACCTGAGCAGGTGGTCAAAAGTATAAATCCTCAGTCTCTACTTCAGACCTATTGAATCATATTCTATAAGCCTCAAGAAAACAGACTTTCCCAATACCTTTTGGGAGAGTTAGACACAGTCAGTTTTGAAAACCACTCGTCTTTTCACCGATATTTTCAGTAAAGGTTTTATCTTACAAGAACTTTAGGGTTCAGCCAGTGTGTAGAATCATAATCAAATGTCCACCTCCAGTCTGCTATTTATTTTATTATTAATAGAAAGGAAAGGCAGAAAATCCAAAAGAAAATGTCAGATTTGGTGTGGTATAATGAAAAAAGAAAAGAAGCATGTATTATCTGCTACTCTTGACTTTGTCACATGTCAGAGGCTATGATTTGAATGGTAAGATACTTGCTATACAGTCCTGATGAATTCAATTCCTGAAACCCATTTCAAGGTAGAAGAAAACTGATGACACAAAATTGTTCTCCATTCTCCTTTCATTTGTTATGATGTGCATGATCACACACACACACACAAACACACACAACCCCAAGTTTTTTTCCTTACTAGAACTTTATTACCACAGTGATCAGATTAGTGAAGTAAGTATTCAGAGGCAGAAGTGTAGGGTGCTTAAGAAAAGTGAGTAAGCCCCAAGGGCTCTATATAGCTAAGTATTCTAGGAAAACCCTACCTCTTAACTACATAAAATAAACACAAATATGTAAAATTAAATTAATATATGTACATAGACATTGACTTGACCAAGAAGAATATCACAAAATATTTTTTAAAATTAGTTTTTAAGGATAAAAATATTTGTAAAATGTTGTGCTTTGCTTGATGATATTCTACTATTATTGATGCAACAAACAGAATGTATAGGTAACGATTATTGATTTTCAGGTATAAATTGTTTACCTTATGTCTTTATGAAGTTTAGCAAGTCGATCAGCTTTCCGGGCAAGTATGAAACTGGAAAAGGAAGCCACATTTGAATGGTCAGTTATAGTTATGCTAAAGAATTGTACATTACCACCTATTCAGCATTAATGAACTCTCCCAGTCCTTCTCTTTTCCGAGGGCAAATGTTATTCTATCTTTGGTTCTCTCTGCTTCTAAAACGCTGTAGCCTGTGAGCTCCTAAGTAACAGATAACCAACATCTTCATCAATACTTTACTTCTAAATATTAATGCCATATTTGATATTATAGAAAATTAAATGTTGTTCATATTAAGACTGTATTAGATGACTATACTGGCAATGACACTCAATAAAAGCTAGACAAGTATTAATACATGCCTGTCATGGATACCACTGTACTTCTCTCACTTTCTAACAAATGCACTTTAGAACCAGTAATTGGTACCCTATCTCAAAGATAAAACCTTTTCTGGGCAATTATACTCAGCAGCAGATCCCTCTGTCAATATCCTGCCTCTCCTAAGAGGCAACTGACACTCAGGGATTGAGGTGCCCATTCCCTTGTCTCAGTTTCACTATCAAGGACTATTCAGCTTCCAGACTTCCATGGGCTGACTGAGTGCTGACATAAAAGTCTCCATCTGGTTCCTCCCACACAGGCAGTAATCCCCAAATTTCGCCCCAATAAACGTCTTGTACTCATGTTTCTATCTCTAACTCAGCTTTCTTGGGAACTAATTAAATACTGTCCTCCAATTAAGAAATTAAGTAAAATTCAACTATAATCTATCAGCTCCCTTTAGTCAAATAGATTCTGTTTATTATATCAATAATACTAACTGCACTTATACTTTAAAGAATTGAATTCTGAGATGAAATCCATACTTATACTATTAATAAAAACAGAAATCTTATAAAAATTCAAGGGATGGGTAAGGACATAACTCAATAGTAAAGCACTTGATTAGTATTATGTAGAAAGCTCTAGATTTATTCTCCAGTACCCACTTCTAATCCAAATGAACTAAAATGTGATGAAACTCCTTCCTCATTAAAATGGTTAAAATTATATTTATTTTATTCTAGAGAGATCAGACAGATCAAGGCTGAAAGGGGGTATTTCTTTTTCTCTTCAGCCCTGAATTGAAGTGTTCCTCAATTATTACCAGAAACTCCTTTATGACTGCTATTAGAGAATGTTTTGAGAAGCAAACATGCAAAGTATGTTAACACAGGGTGGAGTGTCACAGGCAGTTGCATATTATTTAAGGGACCAGCAGGAAGGGTGCAGGAGGACAGCAGGAGGGGTGCTAGAGGATGGGATGAACAATGGAAGAAGAGAATTTGCAAAAATGAAGTATGGATGAAGGTCTACAATAAAATCCATCATTTGTGTCTTAATATTTAAACTTGAATAAATTAGAAACTGAAATTTAAACTATTTAACCTTATGGGATAAAATCATAATTTTGCTTGAGTCAGCACTTTCAACGATAAATCAAAATTCATTGTTTTGGTTAATTTTAGGTTAATGCAAAGATCTATAAGTTTATACTTCCATAATATTTTTAAAAAATTACCCAGAGATAATAAAAAATAAAATCATTAGTCAGCTGATTATGTATGGCTTTGACTTCAAATTTCTGTCAAATCTCAAGTTAGGAATATAATAATCACTTAAACTGTAGACAAATATTGTTCAATTTTATTTAGCCATTTACTGAGGAAATCAAATATGCTGCGGTTGTATTGGAAGTATTTACTAGTTCTAATGTATAGTTTCTAAACGCAATGGCTATTATAAATACAGTGCTGGATAATTATCACCTCTGGTTTTAAGGCTTTTAGAGTCAAATGCAAAGAATAGAGTGGAGGTGATATATCTTCAAGGGTTTCATTATCAAGAACAAAGCACAAAGTCTGATGTAGTGGTATAAACCTGCAATCCTAGCATTTAGGTGATGAAAGCAACAGGATCAGGAGTTAAAAGCTAGTCTCATCTATTTAGCACATTGAACTCCAGTCTCGCTACATGAGAACCTGCCTCAAGATGAAAGAAAGAGAGTGAGAAAGAGAGGGGGGAGAGAGAGAGA
>NC_045030.1:10331635-10352986 GCF_008632895.1 Mastomys coucha | reverse complement strand
GAGGGAGGGAGGGAGGGAGGCAGAGAAGAAGAGAAGGCATGGGGAGGAGGGAGGGAAAACTATCTAGTTGGGCCTGGTAGTACAGTCCTGTAATTGTGCAACTCGGGAATCTAAAGCAGTCAAGTTTAAAGCTAATTTTGCTACTGAGTAATTTAGTGTGATTCTATGTTAAAATTATCCATAGGAAAACACAGAGGACCTTTACCTAGCATATACCAGGCCTTAGGCTCAATACCAGTATTATACACACACAAAAAAGGGGGAGAATGGAAGGTACTGCCCTAATGCAACAAGAGTAGCTGATCAGCAACACTGATCAAACAAAAATTAATTCTTCTCAACCCCTCAATCCTCAAATAGTTGTACTAATAATAACAAATGAGGTTTGTTTGTTTGTTTGTTTGTTTTTTGTTTTTTTATGTTTTTCGAGACAGGGTTTCTCTGTGTAGCCCTGGCTGTCCTGGAACTCATTCTGTAGACCAGGCTGGCCTCAAACTCAGAAATCTGCCTGCCTCTGCCTCCCAAGTGCTGGAATTAAAGGCGTGAGCCACCACTGCCTGGCTAACAAATGAGATTTACAAAAGAAAAATGAGCAAGTTTATTGTCCTTAACAATGTTTGGCTTTTGGGAGACACACTAGTAAAAAGTAACCCAGAGGTGGTAAGTATGGCTTATTTGATTATCTAACAAAGAACAACATATTATAGAGACAAAGAAAAGCAGTTTTAGCCTTATGAAGATGAGAAACCATGAGAAGACAAATGTACAGGAAGCTACTTTTGGAGGTTAGCTCGAAGTTTCCTCTGACTCTGGCTCTAAGCTAATAAAGTCCTGTTTCCAGTAAAAGAGACCTACCTCTTAACATAAGTGAGATACAGGGGAGGACAAAAGGACCTTTTGCCTTTTTAAATCTCTGCCTTGCTTTTAGGTAAACAGAAGGCAGGCAGAGAGCTTTCCTGGATCACATTTGGAAGAGAAATAATAATCTGGCCTCCCATAAATATAAAATACCAGTTAAACTAGAGGAATATGTTCTGGTGATCTACTGCACAGTAGGGTGGCCATGGTCAATATTAATTTACTGTATGTTTTAATCTAAACAAGATTTTCAATGCTCTTATGACAAAGAAATTATCATATGAGGTAAAAGATATGCTAACAAACTTGGTTTGATCATTCCACAAAGTAGATATGTACTGAAATGTTTTCCACCCAGATACATATTTTTAGCAATAAAATAAAATAATATGTTTATCTCTTTCTAGAAATTTCCCAAATAATTCAAGTAATGCCTGGAAGGGTGCCAACACATGTGTCTGTTAAAAAGACAAAACAACTCCAGTGGTGCACAAGGCAAGAATATCGATGTGCATCCATACATGTACAACTAAACTGACTGTCATGACATTCTGAAACTTGTATTCTCATCTGTTTCTGTTGGCCCACAACAATTTGTCAATTTGGCTAAAGTACCTGGATTTTGTCTTACTCAGTGGGGCTAAAAATGAAGAAGATATTCTGCTGCTATGACCATTATATTTTAAGGTCCTGCCTGCCTCAGGAATTTAGTGCTATTGCTTACATTATTATAGCCAGAGAAGTGGTTATAAAACATTTTATAAGCAACCCAGGCAGAACTGGCTTTCGAAGTTCCCTGGAACATGGGTCTACACTCTTTCTCTGTAACTTTCTAAAAATGGTATAATGTGATATTTTATTGAGCTTAACTATCTCTTCAGGGAAGGAGGCCTACATTTCCCAGAAAGCAAAAGCAGAAACCATTGGTCCCTAAAAGTCACTTGACTGCTATTAACATGGGTTCTTTTGTAATGGTGCAATATAATAAAAGGCTTTTTGTGTATATGGGATTTTTTATAAGGACAAAAGTAAGCAACTAGGAAGGTGTGTCCCTCTTTAGCATTTCCTTTGTGAGGGCTCATTTCCTTCTCTGGAGTACTAGTTCCCAGTAGGCTTTTGGTATATCTATGCTCTTATAAAGATAAAATAAGAGTTGCTGGTTAACAATAACCATGGGCTACTTATGCCCTGTCTCATCTTATATTGATTGACACTATTACTTTGTATGGAACAAGTACTTGGAAAGCAGATCAAGTGCAGAGACACCGTATTTTAGAGGGTTTTACAGGGTGAAGTGCTTCTCTTTCCAGATTGACTATGGACATTCTGCCTCTAGGCAACACTATCATACTGCCCATCCATCTATCCATCCGTCTGTCCATCTGTCTGTCTGTCTAGCTGCTTGATCCACTCTATCCTCAGCATGCAAGTTTTATAGAAGAGAGAAATAAATAGGTGGACACAAGTTAAAAATAGTGCCAAGTTTAGAAATTTTCCAGCATTCTTGTGTCACATACAAAAACATTGCTACGGATATTTTAATACATGGAAACATAATATAGTTTATAGTTATCATTGTTTGTGCCTAATTATAAAGCAATGTCCTTTGCTAGCACCTATACCAACACAAATTGGAAACTGCAGCTTCAACTTACCCCATGATGGCAGGCAGTGACCCATCTGGTTTAGTGTCATCCAGAGTGATTGAAATTGGAGCTTCCTCATCTTCAATGATCATGCAGCCACAATAGTCTTAAGCAGGAGAAAATTAATTAAGAGATTGAAACCAACATTAGAGATACACACATACATAGGATACATATAAACTATTACTAAGGAGGAATAAAAATCTTAAGCTACTAGTCTTTGTTCCACATCTAGACCCTTTTATGTTAAAGACACACACGACTATACAAAGATGTCTATTCCTTATGTGGAAAATGGCCCAAGTCTATCATTTTTTTATAAAGGGCTATGACTTATGCATGGCAAAATGGTAAGATGAGGAAAATGGTAAAATAGTCTTGCATGCAGGAACACATGGCGAATAAGATAGGACATGCTGAACGGATTCACTTCCATTAACCCTAGAAGTTGTAAAAAGGACTCTACTGAATATGTGCTGGGGACAGCATACAATGACAGAGACTGCCAGCAGTAGGCCAGGATGGAGACATCTCAGAAACCCACAGTAGCTCCTTGTAGAAAAGGATGGCATCTGTGACTCTGAGAAGCAGGAGACACATCCTTCCAGGGGACCTGCCATCTGAAAAAGGAGACTGCCTGCAGTAGGCCAGGATGGAGACATCTCAGTAGCCCACAACAGCTCTTTGTAAAAATGTTGTTCCCATTTCTCCTAACCTTAGCCCTGGACAACGGCTATATAGATCTCATTTGTGTGTGACTTTTTTTCAGTTGGCCTTGGTGTGTATAATTATTCTATTATATCTGACTTTCTTACTTCTTTCTCCTTCTGCTCTGGTGAATTCTGTGAAACTAGATGTTCCTTGATGTAATGATTCTTAAACAATTAAAAAATTGAGGCATGGGGCACAGCACAGCACAGTCCTAATGGCCCAGGTGCATGCTGTGTGTTCTCATCTCATCAATATAATAACTGCACAATGGTAGTTCCAGATTAATCCTTGACTTGCAAAGGAAGTTTGAAGAAATTATTAGAAAATAAAATAGAGCCAACATTGGAACCCCAAGAAAGGAAAAAAAAAACTATTTTAGTTATGAAATAAGTTGCACAACATTTGAGAGTGGTTCCTGGATAAGCAAGTATAGAATATGTAAAATCTTATGTCAGTAAAACTAAGTCAAAACACTGGGACTCTTAGGAGAGTCATTGTTTGCAATGTGCAAAAGCAGAAAGCTAGTGGAACTATTGAGTTAAGGGTTAACTTGATTCTTTCTGGCCACTGTCTGGCAGCTTTGCCCATGTCATTTATCACTAGAGCTTCACAAGAAAATGCAAGTAGCTGGCCTCAGAGCTCTGAAGTATAGTAAGATAGAGCTTAAATAATGATAAGTTTGCAATTACTATTATTTTGGCTATAGGCCTGGGAATAGGGAAACTTGAAGTCTGGGGTACAATTTTAACTCTTGATTCTTTGTAGGACATGGTTATTCTTTTGAATTTGATTTGGCAATGATTATACAATGTCTTTTTTTACCTGCATTTGGAGTTTCAATAAAAGACTGGGGCAAGAAAAAAGCTAGAGAGCATGTACAGAGTGAATGCAGAGAGTAGTGAGCATGTAGACAGTGAGTGAAGAGTATGTGAGGTGAATGTGGAGAGTGAGTGAAGAGTATGAGAAAGAGCATGAGAAGAGCATGTGAAGAGCGACTGATAAGAGAATGTGAGGTGTGTATGGAGAGAGAGAGAGTGTGTGTGTGTGTGTGTGTGTGTGTGTGTGTGTGTGTGAGTGAAAGGAGAGTGCATGTGGTGTGTGTGAGAGATGTGTGTGAAGAGTGTGTGTGAGAGTGAAAGGGGAACATACACAGGTGTGTATGAGTGTGAGACTTCAAGAAAAGAAAAGTGCACAGGAGAAAAGCAGAGTGTGCAGAAGAATGCAGAGTGTGTGCAGCCTCAGCTGAGAGCGAATGAGGAAGCAAGAAAGAGAGCAGAGAATGAGAGAAAAGAGAGAGAAACTTTAAGCCTTGAAAATTGCCTGTCAGCTTGTACCCAAAAAAGTAGTCTGTGTATATTTATTATGCCCCTTCTAGATATCCCTGCTTCCAGTTGAGAACTCTGATCTTGTGTGGAGGCTGGACCCCAGCAAATATGAGCAGGAAGTATATCTAGAAAGCTCCTACATTCTAAACTCTGTTTCATTTTTAATATTCCTAACACCTTGATAAGCACTTATCACAAACTTTATCAACATTTTATGCTAAGAGACCAATGCCAATAAGCTGGTGAAGTTCAGAAACAGCTTATTTCAGAGCCTGGTCTCTGGGCCCCTTGGTCTCATTCTGCTTATGAAGAATAAGTAGCAAGATGAATGACAGTGGCCCTACAGTTGACATTCCCACTGCTTGCCTGCATCTTTTCTTCCCATTGTCAATCACTTGAGGCCATTTTGTAAAATTTAGCAACAGATTAATAATTTCTCTACAAATTTGAACACATTTATCTTTTTGTATTCAACATATTCTATTCAATATCCTTAAAATGTGGTTTTGAACTTAATAGATTAAACACAAATAAGAGCAACCTACCCTTTTTCTTCCAGAAGGCTTCCTTGTAATACACCATGCACTTGATGACAGCCCCCATTGGAAGACGCTGAATTAACTGGTTTCTCTCAGGTGGAAGCTCTGGTTTAAAGTGGATCTTGGCAGTCAAAACCGGTGGGATGGCACTAATTACATATTTGCACTGAAATACAATATGCAAAAAATATTACCTGAAACATGAGCTACATAGCCTTTGCAGAAAGTATGAAGCATCGCTTAGGAAAAAAAGATACCGAAATCAAGCCACTGTGAAGCAACAAAATAGAACAAGGTAGGTGGGCTAGTTAGCTTTGTCAACTTGACACAGCTAGAGTTAGCTTGGAAAGGGGGCCACAACTGAGGGATTGCCTCCATCAGACTGGCCTGTGGGCATGTCTGTGTAGCATTTTCATAATTGATAATTGATATAGGACCATCCAGCCCATTGTGGATGGTGTCACCTTTGTGCAGGTGGTCCTGAGTAATAAAAGAAAGCAAACTGGGAGTAAGCCAATTAGCAGAACTCCTGTATAATTTCTGCCTCTGCTCCTGTTTGAATTCTTGCAATGGCTTCCCTCAGTGATGGACTGTGATCAGGACCTGTAAGCCAAATAAACCCTTACTTTCTGAAGTCACTTTTGGTCATGGTGTTTATCACAGCAACAGAGAAGCAAACTAGGACAAAAGTAATCAATTCTGTCAATCTGTAAGACTTGAAGTAGATATATGCTACATTTAATTAAACTACAGATTAGATTACATACAATTAGAAGGTACAAATGGCATAAAACATATTTACCATAACTCCTTTGCCTATAATAGATTACCTCATAGTGTTCATGATTCAGTGTTTCTATAATGATGTTGTCATCTGTTTGGTCAATATAAGTGACAGGAGAGCTCAGCTTCACTTTATCCCCAAGGAGGACCATTATCTGTTCACTTACTTGGCCAGATCCACCTACAAATTTCCGTTCCTATTGGAGAAAGTAGGCAAAAAAGAAAGTTATAAAAGGAGAGTGGTGGAACATTGGCCACCAATTAGTAATCTCCAAAAATGTCAATGCCAAACCTCTATACTTGGTATATCCGATTGAGAGAAGTATCATTAGGACAGAACCAAGGTACCTCAATTACTCTCAGCACAGAGTCTAGCAAGGAAAAACCATTACTAGCATATAAAATCAGAGAACAGAAGAAAATGTTCTCTATTCCAATGGTGACCTGACCACATGCAAATAGCAAGTCTGGGAACTTCAAATGCCCATGAGTATGGTGTACGTAAGGAGCTCTGGGAAGGTTAAGTAACTATGTTGATCCTAGGGGCTGTGGTTTCTAACTCCTTATGGACTTACTTGTCTGAGCAGATTAGGACATATGAAATATTATATTATAGATAATGTGAGTCTAAGAGAACAGGTTCAGGGTGCTATTAGGGTTACCAACATACGATCAGAAATAGCCAAATCAGGTCCTATGAACCTGAATTTCAGCTTTTGAATATCTTCGTCTCAAAACTAGCTGTAATTTCATCATCAAGGCAGAATATTGATAGCTAAGCATCTGTTTATTCTTTAAAACATTTTCAAGTATTTCTCTTCAGCATCACTATGGATCAGAAGTGTTCAGCCCTCTGTAATATGTTATTTCTCAGCATAGACATTATTTAAGAATAATTCAAGAGAATTAGTGCTTAATACAGCATATTTGGTTACAACCAAGGAAATATTTTTAGCCTGTTGCAGAGCATTCTTTGAGTGAATAGAAATGTATGTCAGTAAAGTAGGGACAGGCCACAGCTGATTTATGAGTAAACAAGCAGTAACTTTTAAAATTGGTGTTTAGTGACACCATCAAAGTTCTTTATAAAAATGATCAGAGAATGTTTCAGACTTAAATTTATGATGCATCCTTTCTTGGAATCATTTAATACAGAGTCTTACTATTTTCTAAATAGGTGCCTTGCAATCTAGTATACTAAAACAAAAACAAAAACAAAACATTAGTAGGATACTTCAGAAGGTAAAATATGAGTTTAAAGAAGTAATACTGAGTTTCTGTTCATAAGTACACATTTTTAAAATGCAAAATTCCTATACTTGCAAAAACCAGGGATCCAATGAGCAATAACTCTATACATCATAAGAACAATTTGGAGACTTCTGATGATCTCCAAATAAGAATAATAATTTACTTTGAAGACAAAGTCTAAATTCATAAAATATACTCAAAATTCTAGAACTCAAGTAACACAGCATAAACTAGAGTTAAACTGCAATTAATTAATTAACCTCATGTCACTCAGGTATAACATTCCTAGATAAGACACATTTTCTTTGGATAAGGGAGATAGATCTTTGCAATGAATGTCAGAATCTAAGGAATTAGGAATTTAATATTCTGGCTTTGCTGCTAATTTATTAAATATTTAGTCAATGAATTAAATCTTTACTCATTGGTAATGGAAGTGTATAGAAGCAAAAAAAAATGCAAGTAACAGCTAAATTATAAAACCCAAACTACACAACTATGAAAAGAGTGGACACAAATTACTTGTGTGAGTTAGAAGAGTAATTTCCATTCTATATTAGTTAACATGAAAGAATACCTGTGAGAAACAGGTGGTAAAGAACCGAGATAATTTTAAGTATACTAATTTTATAAGCATTATAATTTTCTTGTAAATTAACTTATTTTTAGTAGTTTAGCTGCTTCGATATAAATAGCTTCATTTTTTTACATTTTAAGAGAAGGAATTTAATTATTAAGATATAATTCATTCAAAATGCAATATTCCTTAGCAATGAGCTTTACAGGAATAAAGAAAAAATGAGAAAATTTCTAGACATATTTTTATATCATTTTATATTACCATAAATGATTAGAAACAATGAAGGAATTTTATTAGCAAGGATTGTTCTGGGCAGTTAGTTTCAGAACAGACAATGTATACCTGGCCGCCATTGGTGACTGAGAATATCCGAGAGGTGCCGCCACATTGCCTCACATACCACAGAAACCACAGGGCAGATACCTCATGAGGCTCAGAAGTCACATTAATGTTCACAAAAAGATAAGCAAATTCCCGAGCAGTTCTGTTCACAGAATAAGAGTGAAAATCACATGTCAATGCATATAGGAAGAAGCAGATAACCAAGTCCTGAGAGTTATCCTCTGACCTCCACACATGACACATACATGCTATGAAATGTATACACCAGCCACATACACATCAATAACAACATGGAAATTGAACACATGAAACAACAATTGAAAATATATACAGAAGTCAGAGGAATACACCTTTAAGTACAAGTAGAAACTATTTCTACTATTTTGGAAAAAAACAAAACAACAAAAACCTCATAGTCTCAGAACCCATAGGAAAGCATTTGTTAACTTTTGAGAACAAAAGAAAAAGTTTTCTTCTGCTTTTAAGAAATCTGGTTTAGCTCCAAATATGGAGCTATCTAAAGTCAATATCCTTGATCATTAGGTATACTTCTTACCTATTTTAAAGACTTTCCTCACATTCCCATCTCTTCTGACTTCACTCTGGTCCATGCTACTGCACAATCTCTTTCTTAGACAGAGAAAGTAGTGATCTCCCTGTATTATCACCCTACATCACCTCTAATATCCTCTGCCATGCTAAACACAATGAGTACTTTAACAACGCTTCGGTGGTAAGCTGAGCATGGTAATAGGGCCTGGAATTTCAGCATGCAGTAGGCAAAAGAAAGCAAGTTAGAGGCCATGCTGGTATACACAATGAAACATTGTTTCACAGAATCAAGAACAACCAAAACAAAACTAAACTAGAAACAAGAAAAGTTTGAAAACAGCAACATAAAACAAAATTTAAAAATTTGTCAATGGCCTAAAATAGAGCAACATCTCAAACACTGAATGCAGACAATATTATAGATGCACCACAGGCTGCTTAACCCAGACTTCAACTACTCCACACACTACTTGCTCTATGCTCCTGCCAAACTGACCACTCACTTGATCAAGCGTGCCAATTTCCTTCCCTTCTCAAGCCATTTCCAAGTTACTCCTCATTTACTTTGCCTAGAAGATACTATTCCCTTATATCACTCATAGGCCTGAACCTCTCCCCTTCCATCTTAGTTATTCATAGAAGCATAATTCCTTAACCACTGAGCCATCTCTTCAGCCCCGAAGCATAATTCCTTAACATTATATTCTCCATCCTCTTCTCTCTAAGTATTTCCTAACATCCCAACTACATCTACATCTCTCCTTTTCTAACAATATGCCATTCTTGAAAGATGCTGTTCCAGAACAATACATATATCCTCTTTCCTCATGCTTTTTTGGTATCTTATGAGGTATCATGTTCCTTGGGTCATTCATAGGAAATGCCATTTCCCTCCTTATCTATGTTTGTCTCCCTACCCTTGGCCCTCTGAAATATCCTGGAAGTTAGCATCTAATGCTATCTATCTTTTCCTGACTCTCAAAAGCTGCTATAGCTTATTACTGGAAGATATTACTATACTACGTTATCAAACAACAAGTTTACCCCAACCTTGGCCCTATACCTAGAAGATACCATCTCATCCCTTTGGCCACCTAGAACATTATAGTTATACTTTATACTCCCTTCCTTCCCCCTTCAGCACTATTGTACATTTGTTTATTATTGTTTTGGCATGTAAATGTGTAGTGTGCGTGCATATGTATGTTTTGATATGTGTGTGAACTCATCTCCATGCAAGGGGCAGAGGTCAAACACAAGAGTTTTCGTGGATTTCTCTCTACTTCATTTATTGAGGCAGTATCTCTCAATTGAATCTGAAACATGCCAACGTGGATAGTCTAGCTACCCAGCTTAACATATGCTGTACCAGGGAATGATTTTTCTATTTTTAGACCAACTAAGATACCCTTTGTTAGGTATTCTGCTAGCACTATGTAATTATGTGCACAGTATTCATTTTGCCTGTTAGAAGAATATAGACTACATGAGGGAATAAGCTAAATACTAATAAATTCACCACTATCCCTTAGCTAGTGTCTAACAGTGTTGTCATATAGTACATCTAGAATAAATATATGCTAACAAGTATGTAAATATTATATGTGTTGATTCAAATTCAGGAAAAATAAATATAAGCATGTTCCATATAACATTTTGATCTACAACCAACATATATATTATAGTAATTCCACAAGACTATACAGCCATCTTAGTCATCTTCCTTCATATACACTCTGGAATACTTATCAATGAAATTGACTAATACTATAATTTTTAGAAAGTATCCATGTCATTAAGTCATGATTATAGTAGTAAACTGCAAGTTACCATGTTAATAATCAATCCTTATTAAAATCTTATATGGTTTATATTTTAATTCATCCAGATTAGTTTCATAACTACAACTATATGGAAATTATTTTTAAAATCTGTTTTATTTAATTTTTTTTAATATGAGGAGGCATCATGTACACATGCCACATTTGTAGGGAGTCCTTGCAGAGCAAACAGAGGGTCAGATCCCCTGGTGCTAGAGTTATAGGCATTTGTAAGCTCTCCAACTTGGGGACTGGGATCTGAACTCATGGCCTTTTGATAACTACTCTTAACCTCTGAGCCATTTCCCTAGCCTCTGGGATTGATTTTTTAAAAATATGTTTTTTTGTAGGTAACTGCTTTTGTAGGTAATCTCAATGTAAAATAAAAATATAGTTACTATTTTTTATTGAAGATCTGACCCTTCGTCCAAAGGTGATCTACTCTATGCACATACTTTCTTAAGTTTTTATTCATTTTTTACTCAAATCTGCTATAACTAATAAGATTACTATATTTCTTAACTTTCCTTATAAGTCAGTAAAAACAGCACTACTACTCAAGACAGGCTACTAAAGGATTAGAGGGGAAGATTTTTAAAATAAGATTGTAAGCAGTGAGATAATACTTTGTCCAACAGATTTTATCAATGAGATCTCTCATGGTCATCTTGTCCCATTCCTCAGCATGTCTTGCTTGCCACGGTGCATCAACAGGGATCTGCAATGAGACACTCATGAGTGAAGAGAACAGTAACCACTGCTCCACCTCTCTTTTCAGAGAAGCCTTTATGTGAACCTTTAAAAACTTGTTTCTTGGTGTCTGTAATTAGCTTGCAAGTCCATAGAGAGGTAAGATGAATCTGGAGTTCACACCTTAATGCTATTTATTGTCAACAACAGTAGTGACAGTGATAATAGTTATATCATGTAGAAATTTCTTTGGAATTGGGATGGTGATGATCATTATCAATGTCGATATTATTATTGAAGATCACACTCATTTTAGACCCCAACTGAAATTTGAGAGAGTAATACTATAGAGCCTGAGAATAAATAAACTCTGAAGCAGGAAGTCCTTCCTTTCTATTATTTAAAGTAGCATTGTAGATTCATAACTATAAATAAGTATTTGGCAGAAATGTGTCATATACTCAGAGGTATAGAGAAGAAGGCACACATGCAGTAGTATAAGCAAGAATGGTTTTGAATTCTGGTTCCCTTGCTGCATGGTTTTGAGTAAATTATAAACACTTGGTATTCATTGTCTCCATTTGTCAGGTAGAATCCTAGCTGTTGCAGAGTTGCTGCATATATTGGAAAGGGCATGCATCAGTGCAAATCAGCAATGTCTCCTGTACCTTCAAAGGATATTAATCAGTTTCATTCTTCAGCAATATGCTATGTGCAAACAAACCCACATTTTACCTCTTTTCCCATTTCATCCATTGTCCTCCACAGGTTGTTGTAATCCAAATATGCCAAGGGGTTCCACACAGGTGGAAATGCACCACGGAATGGGTAAGTTTTTCCCTGGAACAAAGTAAAGGGAATGTATTTGAAATGGATAATTCTTAAATTACATGGCATTCTAAAACTACAAAACACAGGCTGTGATGCAGGTCTGAAACTCCATAAACTCAGGAAATTGAGGCGGGAAGATTCTAAGTGCAAAATCAGTCTGAGCAACTTAGTGAGATTCTGTCTTAAAAGTAAGAAGGAAACCTACAGAATCAACTAACCTGGGACCATAGGGGTCCACAGAGACTGAACTGTCAACCAGAGAACATACAAGAAGCATACCTAGGCCCCTCTGTACATATCTACCAGTTGTGCACCTTGGTCTTCATATGGGACTCCTAACAGCAGGAGCAGGGGCTATCTCTAACTCTGTTGTCTGCCTTTGGGACCCTTTCCTCCTGAGTTACCTCTAGCCTTAACAGAGGATGTGCCTAGTCCTATTGAAACTTGATATGCCAAGGCAGATTGATATATATGGGAGGCCTCCTTTTTCTTTTCTGAGGAAGAAATGGAAGACTGGAGGTTGTGGGAGAGGGGAAGGGAGGGGGGTACTGGGAGGAGGGAGGAGAAGCTTCGATCTGAGATGTAAAGTAATTAATTAATGAATTAATTTAAAAAATAGGAAGGTAGAAGAGGGCTGGGGTGTTATTTCAATGGTAGTGTGTTTATTTAGCATATACCAGGCCTATATTCCACTCCAGGACTACAAAAAATAAGTAAAATAATTTAAACCAATTAATATAAGCTATTTTCTTTGTATGTATATCTGTGTGAGAGTGAGAGAGACAGGGACACAGAGAAAGAGACAGTGGGAAGGGGGAGCGAAGGAGGGGGAGGGACGGACGGACGGACAGAGGGGACATAAATTATGGTTTGTTTATCCACACGTATGTGCAGGCATATTTGCCTATGTGGACACACATGGAGGTCAGGTCAACTTTAGCTATCATCTGTGATGCTCTCTACCTTATTTTCTTGAGACAGGTTCTGTTACTGAATGTCAAGATCACTAGTTTGACCAGACTGGCTCTAGGATCTATCTGCTTTTGCCTGAAATCATAGTCACGTACTAACTGTGGATGTCTTTTTACAAGAGCACGGGGCTCTGTTCTTAGATCATCACACTATGACAGAAAACACTACACCTGCTGAGCCATCCTCCAACTCCAATCTAAACAAACCATTTTCAAAGCAACTGGATCTTCTACCATAACAAAAACATTTCCTTTGAAGGAAATTAAATATATTTCACCTAAAACAAACCTAATTTTAATAAAAATACTAATATTTCCCTCAATGTTATGTAAGCTGTTTTTAGTTTATAAGAAATTATAGATTTTGACTCATTTTTACTTACTTGAACAAATAAGTATATAAAGATAAAACTCATTTTAGTGTAAATGCTGAAGCCATAACATTCTTATTAAATCTCCCCGGAAAGGTGATCATATATGAGTGATTAAATGGAAGACCATCTTTAGACACACACAAAGCAGTCTCAGATCAAGCTTTAAAGGTTTCACAGACTAAATGAACACTGCCAAGCCTATTACGTTTAAGGTAAAGAATCAGACTTTTAGCAGTGTGGAATAGGCATTTACCAGTTTAAATGTTCAACAACCATTTTTCTTTTCTAGATGTACCCTGATTTCCATTTGAGTAACTGACACCCCTCCTCTGTATAGTTATTATTACGTAAGGAGCATGGTCCCAGATGCCATTAAAATTGGAAGGAAGGCTTAGATTCCTCCACCCAACTCCCGATCTAGCCCAGCTATGAGTTTGTGATCTGACCTTGGCTAATCATATACTCTTGGAAGATGACCCTGTACAGAAGAGAATGGAATGCAGGCAGTGGTGGCACATGGCTTTAATCCCAGCACTTGGGAGGCAGAGGTAGGCGGATTTCTGAGTTTAAGGCCAGCCTGGTCTACAGAGTGAGTTCCAGGACAGCCAGGGCTACACAGAGAAACTCTGTCTCGAAAAACCAAAAAGAAAAAGGAAAAAAAAAAGAATGGAATGTGGATTCTCTTCCCCAATGCAGCATGCCAAACACATGCTTCCTGCTGTAAAGACCCTGAATCCCTTCCCTAACTTGTCAGAGTTCTGGTTTGTGTAGGCTCTGAAGTGTGAAGTTCCAGCCTCTTAAACTCCCTTTATTAGCTCAAGTTGTTTTTTCAGCTTAATGTTAAAGCTTGTAATGTCAAGGCAGCTTGATATTTAGAAACCATTTATTTTACTTTATTGTGTAACACATTCTTTGCTAAGCAAAACAAGGGTAAGTAGAGGGTGGACTCTTAGAAAAACGAGAAAGATTGGGTCGATCATAAGGCACAATCTACAAATTTAATTCCTTTAGTGGTTCCTCAGGTTCTTAATCTGCAGATCCAACCAACTGCAGATAGAAAGTATTTTTAAAAAAGCTATACTTAGCATGTAGAGATTTCCTTATTGTCATTATTCTCAACAAAAAATTATAGCAATTATTTAGATAGCATTTACATATGCCAGATATTATAAGCTATCTATATATTATTTAAAGCACACAGGAGAATATGAATAAGTTATATGAAAATAACACTTCACTTTATTTAAGCACTTAAGTATTCCCAGATCTTGGTTTTCACAGGAAGTCCTGAAACCAATCCTCTACAAATACAAAGGGACAATTATAGTTAAAAATAAATGAATTCTCAATATTCATAAAGCCCAAATCTTTTCTGCTAGTATAATTTCTCATGAAAATTTGATTTTTTTGATTAAAAAATATCTATAGAAAGTCAACTTCATGCACTGAACAATACTAAAAGTTGTGCCAGACTTTCAAAAGGGTTCAAGAAAAAAATCCTATCAAAGCAGAGACACAAGGTGTGATAGTATGTGCATAGTCTCCCCACCATGACAACTGAATAAGAATACCTGACATTCATTAGATGACAAAGAAGTGAATTTCCTTTCTACTAGCAAATTCAAATAACCTTGGTTGAATATGTGATCTGATTTCTTATCACAAAATACTATGATGAAATGCTACAATCCAACTTTTTGAGACTCCAAATTCATTATCACTGTCATGACTATCATCAAACATTCATTAAGCTTTCTCCATGCCTGGCAGTGGCTGCAACTCTTCATACACGTTATCTCATGTAATGCTCCCATCAGCTCTGTGGAGGCAAGAAGTACTAATATTTCCATTTTATAAAATAGGAAACTAAAGCCTAGTGACAATAGCTGGGAAATAGTATAATTTTCTCCCTGGAAGCCTTTCTTCATAAAATGTACATCCTCACTCCTAGACGGTTGATGGAATGTGGAGATAGGTTCATTATAGATACATTTTTAAAGTTCCACAATAAAATAAAGAAAATTTTCACATATGAAAATTACAAATCTTTTCCATGTATCTGTCCTTTTTCTAAGATTAAAAATACAAAGAAAAATGTACTAGGAGTATGATTGTCAAATAGACATGGTCATCTTTAGGAAAAGCAAACACATTTTCTGAAAGAAATGGACAGAAACATTTTACACAAGACAAAAAAAAAATAGTTCTGGAGAAGAGAGAGGCCGTGAAGCTCTTGGAACAGCTGGTTCTTCTCTAATTTGAAAACTGAAAAGACTATATTTTCTCCATAAAGTAAATTTGTACTCAAAGAATAATCATATCCAAAACCTGACCTTTGGTTTGAAAAGAAATGCTTTTGAGATAGGGTCTCTCTATGTAGCCTTGGCTGGCCTACAACTTGAAATGTTGATCAGGCTGGCCTTGAACTAACAGCTAGTTATTCACCTATCTTGGCTTCCCAAGTGCTGAGATTAAAAGTGTGGAACACCACACCTGGCAAAGAAAAGTACTCTAAAAATATTCTTATTAATCATGAAATAAAGTATTATGTGTGTCATATTGCTAATAAAAATCTCCTTACAAAACATTACCTATTTGTGTGTGCTTATATAAGCTCCTAAGAGCCCCTTAATCCAAGCCTTCATAAAGACGCAAAGACCCAGAAAAGATCAAAGAACAGGGTGAGAGCAGAATATCCTAGCAGTCACCTTAATAACGGAAGCTACAGACAGTCTAATAGATGTACACTTTTAACACGATGACAAAGGCACTAAGCAGGTAAACAATTGTTTAACTTCATCTTTATTAGTTTCTGGTTTTTCTGTTTCCATTTTCCAGAAAACATAAATTTGCTACAAAAACGTGTGCTACAAGGAACTGGAAACGATGGGCAGCAACTTTCTTCTTTTTCACAAACACATAAAGTGGCCTATTTATCAATGGTTACTTCTGGATTACACAACTGGACACTACTTTGACATGTGTGAATCTCTAAAATAATACTCAGTAAGAGGGCGTTTGATTTGCTCTTGGCTGATGTAAACAAGCCTGAGAGTAGACTCCATAGCAGTTTCTCAATGTAAAACAAATCCTCATCAAGAAAACACCTTCATGACCTGAGTACTTCCAAATAACTATTACTTTTTAAAAATAAAAGGAAATAAAAAATCTAGAGTAACAACTGTTCATTTTCTGCTTATATTCTAAAATCATACTATCTTTCTAAAATATCCTTAATCTCTGAAGGACTCTGGAGGACTGACATAGCAGAAATTACTTGTGTTGAGTAGAACACAATGTTCCTAGAATTGTACGGCCAAATATTTAAGTTCATTTGAGAAATCACATTTTTAATCTATCAATGTTCATAACAATAGGATGTTATTAACAGGACATGATAGTTTATGACTGCCATAAACTGCAAGATAAGCTAAATTTGTACTAAGCAAGTAGCACATACTGACTAACACATCAAAAAGGTTTTCTTATTTATACCTTCATACTTTAGTTAACCAAAAGGAAGTGAGGACAATCATAATATTTTAAGTAACTGGGGAGGCTGCCAAAAAAAACTTTCTTTAATCATCTACAAAACAAATAGCTTTTGGATAGGCTTGGGAACATGCTTTTCCAACCCATATGAATTCCTTTGGATTTGCTTGTATCACTGTTTTGTAACAACACCAATTAGGGAAAATTTCCCTACAGTTCATAATGCAGTAGTAAATAAGGAAATCATCTAAAATAAAATCATTAATTTAGATAACAGCATTATGCTGTTTTAAGAGTCAACAAAATAATTTTCTTACTGTTTCTGAATGTAAGTAGTCAAGTTCACCTCAAACATAAATAACTTCCATTTTACTGAGAAATGCTTTCACATTTTACATGGAAACATCTCTCTTTAAATTGTCTTTCACTTCCCATTTTTCCTTCTTGATTTTCTTCATGACCAAGAACTCAACATATTTGGCTCACACTCTACCACTGAGCCATCTATTCACACCTACATCCCCTATCAAGCTCAAATGAGGCTTATTTCTTTACAGAGTTTTATTTCCTAAAATGTGACTTCTATCCCCCTTACCAAAATTCAGAGCCCCTTTCCCCTAAGATAACCAGTGAGCTTCTTATAGCCAGATCTGAAGATATGAATTTGTCTGTTCTATTAGCAATTGGCTTCATCTGAAGCACCCGAGTGAACTGTGTTGGTTATCCCAAATATGCACCTACTTGCCCAACATCTTCTTCCCATTCTTTGATCCACTGAGCCTGCAAAGGTCCCATCCTCAACTTTTTCTTTTTTCTCAAACAAACATTTCCTATTTCCCTATGGAACTTATCCACCATCTGGTTTTGTTCTTATATTTATACAGTGCTATAGTTTGCATTTTCTCTCTGTTCTCTCTGTTCAGGAGTATGAAAATATGGTCTACATCTCATATAACTTCTGCATGATCCCTCATGAACTAGTGCTTATCATATTAGCACCTCATCTCAAGATATGCACAGCAACTAATTAATACAGTGGATACCTAAGACGAGTATCTCAGACTTTAGAAAAAGAAGAATCACACTAAGGTGTAAATGATGCTCTTACAGCAAGACTGAAGAGGATTAAATAAATGTTTAGGTGATCCTTTCCCAGGAATTAAGATAGAAAGAATACAAGTTTGGATTTTTTTTCCCCCTGTAGTCTCTTGCATAACTAAAGAACACTAGCAGGACAACCTCTTAAAAGTATTTTCCTCTTTCACTTTAAATGCTATTAATTTAGGAGAAAAAGGTAGTTAGGGAAAAGATGAAAATATTGGGATGATGTACAGCTGTTTAAAAGCCATATTGACCTATCATTACCATACCCCATAATCTATCCATTTAAAGTTACACTAGAGTGGATTTTGGTACAGTCAGTGTGTAACCATGATTATATCCAAATTTAGAACATTTCATCCATCCTATGAAGAAACTGGCTCATTAATAGTCATTCTCTATTCTCCCCCACTGAATTTTGAAGAATTGCTAAACTATTTTCCAAAAGTGGCTACACTATTTTTCAGGTTTTTTCCCAGCAATGTATGAGGATTCTAATGCCTGTTTTCCTTATGTAATACTTGTTTTGTCTTTTTGACAATAGCTGTTTTAGAGAGTGTGGAGTTTTGTTATTGTTTTTTTAGATAAAGTATTGTTAATATAGTACAGACTAGCCTCAAATTCATGATTCTCCTGTCTCTACCTCCTGAAAGTTAGGATTATAGGTTTGTGCTACCACATGCAGATTCACTTTGGTGGATCTGAAAAAGGTTTTGAGAGATGCTCTCTCTATATTACACAGGGTAACATCAAACTCTTGGCTCAAATGATCTGGAAGGTGGGAGTGGGTGGGTGTGTGGTGGGGGAGCACCCTCATAGAGGCAGGGGATGGGGGATTAGATATAGGGTTTCCAGCGGGTAGACCTGGAAAGGGGATAACATTTGAAATGTAATAAAGAAAATATCCAGTAAAAGAAAAAAAAGAGTGTGCAAGACTCTGTGTTGAAGCTATACTATGCATAGGTAGGTAGGTAGGTAGGTAGGTAGATAGATAGATAGATAGATAGATAGATAGATAGATAGATAGATAGATAGATAGAAGCATTTTGAATGAAGCTTAGAATAATAAATATTATATTGTTCTACAAAGTTTCAGTCTTTAGTATAAGCTCCCATTGTCATTTTGCTACTGAACCAGCAGAGCTAGTGATTTGGAAGTGTCTTGACAGAGAGAGATGATAACCTCTACTTAAATAATTTGAGCATAAGTTTCTGGCTGTCACTGGCAGGATACTGAGACAGTATGAGAAAACATGAGATGAAAGAATAGCAATGATGGCCAGAACATTTAGTTTCAACCTATAACCCATGAGAAGATATTACATGTAACCCTTCTGACAGTGTAACTGTCCCATTACACTGAGTGGCACAATTGAAATAAACTGAAATGGCTTCCATATCTAGTGGACTCTGTGTAGAATCTCTGCCATGAGTACTTACCTCTTTGTCACAAGACAACCAAGTGAGATCATAGAAGGTCAAAAAGACAAAAGGTGGAGCAGAATTTGCTAGCTAGACAATTAACTGAATATGTCAATGTTATATATTCAAGAGATGGGGCAGATGAAGGTTTGTTCCTGGACTGGAAGAAGCTACTCACTGGTTATTCTAGTATCACGATGATGGAGACACTGATGGTGTGAAATATGAAGATTATGCTTGGAATGTCAGTGCAATCTTCCTAGCATTTGGACATCAGAGAAATATGTTTTTAAATTGCCACAGGTGTTCAGGATTATTCCATCAGTAAGTGCCCAAATGATCAACAAGCAACTACTCCCATTTTTGTGCTCCAGTATCTACTTTTATCACACTAACCAGAAAGTGTTGCAAAATTGATTATCTCCTATTGTCTCTGAAATATGATTATATTTTAGACCTTTACCTTCTGGATATAGCTATGGAAACTAGGCCACAGAGCACTTTGGCAAACACACGAAATTAAATCTCAGCTTGTGAGTCACATGTGTGAGTCTGACAAATTACAGGAAAGGTATGAGAATAAAATAAAATGTAAGAGTTTAGTAATTAATCCCTTTGTGCTAAAATGAGAACAATCTTTTTGAATGAAAAATACTAGTTTTCATAGCCTTCAGGACAATGCTGTGCATTATACTGAGTGGTAGTTAATACTTAAGAATATTTGTATGGTTCCACTGAGGACTTTTGATTGCTGAGGATTTTCTTCTGATTTCATGAAACTCAAATGCAAAGCAAAAAATAAAATGTAGTTCTATAGAAATAGTGCTGGACTACTCAAACCTCAGGTTTTGGCATTATCATTATTATTTATGTCTTTCTATTTCAAATTCTGTTTAGCAAGCATAGTTAGTAATGAGGCTTTCACAACTGTCTTTTTCTGTTATTTCCATAAGACTCTGAACTAACATCATTATATCTTTTTTTTCATCTCAGTAGAATTAGTCACTAGAATGCTGAGACCTACTACGCTTTCCAAAGTTATTCTTTTTTAAATTTGACCTAGAGGTGAAAAGTTGATACCTGAGACAGAGAATTACATTGTAACACCAATCTTGTCAGATTACTGGGTAACAACAGAAATCACTTTCTGGTTAGAACAACATGTATTTATTCACTGGACAGCTGAACTTTACCTCTTTAGAAAATGCCCAGAATGGAATAAGAATGAGATTCATAAAACATTGGAGTATTTTTCAGGTTTCAATAGATACAATGCAACTGGGCAAAAGCTAGAAAATTTAGGATCAAATATTGAGCCTTTTGATTGCTGTTTGTGTATGTCTTCTAGGATAGGAGTACGGGTTACAGAGAAGGAAACAGGAAGGAAGCAGAAAGCAAGGAAAAGACAAGCGTTTTTTTCCTTCCTTTTTTTAAAAGTTTTATTGCATTATAATAAGAAAAGTTACATGATTTCAATTTATCTGAATTTGTTAACATTTAAAAACATATTTTAAGTAAATAGAATTAAATCACATTCTTGTTTCCCTACAGTATCTTTTTTGTCATATTCTTTAAAATTTATAAAATATTGTAACAATAAAAATGAGTATTATAAAACTTGTTTGATATAAAACAACAATCAATTTAACAGTCTTATGTAGATGCTTGTCTACATCAATACTGAAAATACATATGTTTTTCTCAATATAAATTTTAAATAACTCCAAACATATTTACTGTATATTTCAAAATAATACATTACTACTAGTATTTTCTTAAATGAACATAAATATATAAAGTCTTCTTTTGTTTGTTTGCTATGTATTTAGTAGAGCTTAAAATGTTGGTTCTTACTGGTACAAGCCCAAAATATAAACAATTTTTATACATTGGATTTTATTATAATAAGGCTGTACTTCAATGACCTTCACATCACCAAAGGATTTTACCTCCATTGTAGCTAAGCTGAGAGTTGACAGTTCTGCTGCGCCAGGGAATGAATTGTAGGCACAATTTTTGGATAAAGACTTCCTGCTATGGTCAAAGCTATTTGACTTGAGTGA
>NC_045030.1:10328567-10329005 GCF_008632895.1 Mastomys coucha | reverse complement strand
GTTCCTCCCGTGGGTCTGTAAGCCTGTGTCAGTACTTCTGGGAGATCAGCTCTCCTCTGGTAAATCCCTGGCACAGATGGGTGAGTCCTTGGGTTAAAGCACTCGATGGAGGCAGGCTCTCCACTTGCAGGGAAGGGGTAGAGAGGGTTGCTGATCTACCACTGTCACTCGGAAGCTAAGAGGATCCTGTCCCTGCCAAGAGGATCCTGTCCCTGCCACCCTGAGACTTGTGAGGCTTGTGCCTCCTGGCTGGTCCCGCCTTAGAAAGTCACCAGAGAGAAAATGGCAGATCTCACCACAGTCCCTGGTTTAAAGCACTTCCTGGAGGAAGTGTAATTCTGGTGTAATTCTAATAGGCCTGCCTTTATAGGTTACTTAAACTTTTTCCCTTACTGCTTTTAAAATTCTTTCTTTGTTTAGTGCATTTGGTGTTTTGAT
>NC_045030.1:10326177-10328165 GCF_008632895.1 Mastomys coucha | reverse complement strand
TTTGCTCATTTCCTTCACCTGTTTGGTTGTGTTTTCCTGTAGTTCTTTAAGGGATTTTTGTATTTCCTATGGAAGGGCTTCTAGCTGTTCACCTGTGTTCTCCTGTATTTCTTTGAGGGTACTATTTATGTCTTTCTTAAAGTCCTCTATCATCACCATGATAAGTGATATTAGATCTGAACCTTGCTTTTCTGGTGTGATGGTGTGTCCAGGACTTGCTATAGTGGGAGTATTGGGTTCTGATGATGTCAAGTAACCTTGCTTCTTTTCTTATGCTTGCCCCGCATCATCTGGTTATCTCTACTGCTACCTGCCCTTGCTAAATCTGACTGGAGCCTGTCCTTCCTGTGATCCTGGTTGTATCAGAACTCCTCAGAGTCAAGCTGTCTCTGTGATCCTGTGATTCTGGGATCCTGTGATACTGGGCTTGTTAGAGCACCTGGGAGTGGAGCTTCCTCTGGGTGTTTTGGGACTGGCTGAGGAGTTTGCACTCAAGGTCTGCTCAGGGCACCAGCTGGCTCAGACAGATAGGAAGAAACCCAAGCTACTGGGCTGGCAGAATTCCTGTGTGCCTGAGTCCTGCTGGTCCCAGTTACTCCTGGTGTTGGGACAGATGCTGTATCCTCCTCACCTCTGATCCTGGGCGTGTTAGAGTGCCTGGGAGTAGAGCTTCCTCTGGGTCTTGTGGGACTGGCTGCAGAGCTTGTACACAAGGTCTGCTCAGGGCACTGGGTGGCCCAGACAACCCTTCCTTTCTTTTTTACTTTTCTTTTCTAACAATATTTTTATGAGTTCTTTGAGAAGTTCAAACATGTTTTAATCATATTTGACCAACTCTTCTCACATCTACCTCCCTTCATTTCCTATTCAACATTTTGTCCATTTAAAAACTAAAACCAGACCCATTAAAACTAATTTAATTCAAATATCCTTGGATGTATGACCTTCCACTGGAGCATTGTTGATTTATCAGGGGCTACACAGAAAGTTGGACATGAAGTCCTATACCTAGGTAAGGAATTTATCGCACTTGACAAGCTGTTGAGGGACGGAGAGTCAGTCAGCTTTCTCTAAGAGATCTGAATCTCAGATGGGTAACAGAATTCCAACCTTCCTTTAGTTTTTGGGTGATTTGTGTCTGAAAGGGGTTGAAAGTGAAAATCCAACTTCCTCTTCAAACAAAAGAAATATGTTCTCTAAATTCTTACACAAAAATGCTAAATAATCTTAAAATTAAATGTCCTTTATTCAAAAGAAACACTTGTAAACCAAGGGTCAAAAGCAAGGTTATATTAGTAAGCATAGGAACAAAGTAACTCAAAAGCAGATCTTTTGTCTTCTACAAAACATTTTGGCTGAAACAAATCTCATCTCTTAGCAAAACATGTACTTAGTATTCTAGGAAACACACATTCTGAACAGCTTTTGAGTTCAGAAACCTGGAGTAAATAGCCATAAGCAGAATAGAAATCCAGCACTAGGAAAAATGTTTACCAGGCTGTTACTATCAGGAAAGCTTCTGAAGTTTCAAATAAAGCTTTATCACACCACTCTCTAAAAGTAAATGTTTGGTGCATATTTCTGACTCTAGTTTTATTTAGAGAGGATGTGAAAAGTAGGGAGAAAGTGAGAATGCATAAATATGCCAATTCTATATCAAAGCAGGTCCTGAAAATGCTTGCATTGACTCCACCTGGGTGTTCCCTCACCACATCCTTCACTATACACTGCAAAATTTAACAAAAGGTTTCCATAATTAAATGGACCTCATTCATCAAACAAATGTAATAATGGATCATCTTATTTACAAATATGAGTAATTAATCACTCTGATAAGCATTTAGTATCCAATGTTTCCCTTACCATCTAAATCTCAGCATTGTGAGGGCACAGACAGGCAGATCCGTGGGGCTTACTGGCCACTCAGTATAGCTGAATCAGTAAGGTCCAGAGAGAGACAGAGACAGATACAGAGAGACATAGAGAGA
>NC_045030.1:10321906-10325716 GCF_008632895.1 Mastomys coucha | reverse complement strand
CCATATGCCTCTGTTAAAATATTACAGTGGGCATAACTAGGAGACTAGAAATACTTAGCTGAGTACATAACTGCAAATTTTCAATGTTTAAACTGTACAAAAAGAATACGGAACTGACAGTCAGGAAATGAAAAAAAAAAACATGGTCTTTCATTAACACCAACTGTATCTGCTTATTTATCAGCTAGTCTTCACTAAAAAATGATGGTGAGAGGGGGCTGGTGAGATGGTTCAGTAAGAGCACTGACTGCTCTTCTGAAGGTCCTGAGTTCAAATCCCAGCAACCACATGGTGGCTCACAACCATCTGAAATGAGATCTAACGACCTCTTCTGGTGTGTCTGAAGAGAGCTACAGTGTACTTACATATAATAATAAATAAATCTTTAAAAAAATGATGGTGAGATATCTTACAAATATCAAAGGCTTGTTGCTTTTCTAATCACTGCCTCAGTTTCATTTTCTAGAATATATAGTGAAGTAATAAAGAACATGCTTTCAGGGATTAATAGACTGTTATTACTCTTATAGCACTGTCAAATCACTCTACTTCACTGAATCTTAGGTGTTTTTTTATTTTCCTGTAGAATGGGGGAAATCAGGACAACCTAGTGAGGCAGATATAAGAATATAATGAGTTCATACATAAAAGGACTTAGTTCTTTATTGTTAGCCTCTAGGAAAAATAAAAGTTATTCAGCACCTGACTCATTTAAAGAAATAAATACTGTGGCTAAGTCGACTAAATTAGCTTTCAGGTTAATTCTCACAGTTACCAGTTGAAGTGCATGGCTGTTTAAACAGTTGAGCACAAAGGATTTGGATTCCTTCTTCACATTAGATATGTAAATGTAAAGAATTTCCATTTATGAATTTAAGAATTTCCATAAATGGTAGCTGCTATTATCCTTACTGTTATTAGGAAAATGTCATGCTTTGCAGAAATTAGAAAATAGAAAACTGTTTTAACTATGGCCTAATAAAGCCAAGATTTTAAAATATTTTGTATTTTGTATTAATGATGTTGGTGATTGAATCTCATACATACTATGCAAATATTCTGCACCTGAGATAAACCTTCAGCTGTCACCATTTTGTAAAACCTCTTAATATTTTTTGATCTTCTCTTAGTCCACAGGCTCTCAATATTTCTAAAGGCCTCTTGTTTATTTTCTCAATATGTTATTGTCATGCACCCCTAGGCATCTCAAACTACATATTTATCAGGTTTCCTAAGATTCCGGACTTACTGGTTGAATATCACTGCACAAATCCCAAGTGTCCTAGGAAACTCTTAATGCTTTAGCCCCCTGTTTAACATCTGTTATGGGGAGATGTGTCTTTTGCAAAGAGGTGTGGAGCCTAGTGTGGAAATCCTGTTGTTATGTATATGTAAATGAGGCCTTCCCTCATAGTTTCAGTAAGTAGCCTACAGTAACAGATTGGAAAGTTAATTTCTCTAGCATTTTTCTAGGTTCCAATCTCTACATGTTTGGATTCTGTGAGAGAAACAATAACAGTGCCAAAAGCTATTGTTCCTTAGGTGGATCTAAGGAACTGAATTTAAACAACCTCTTCTTCAAGCACTAGGAAATGCACCACCAAGGCATATTTTCCAAAAGGAAAAGCCAAACACAAAGCAAATGAACAAGGTATTCAAAGACATGCTTGGTGAGAATGCAGGAGAAGCAATAAGTTAAAAGGTAATGTGGCTTCAAACTGTGTTCTTTGGGGCTCTTACATGACTCAGGAGTTGCTTGGGACTATGGAAGATTGACTAGGGGTGTGGTGTGTGTGTGTGTGTGTGTGTGTGTGTGTAGCTACCTGCCTGCCTGTCTTTGTTCTTCTGTCTATCTAAGCAACTCCATCCCCTGCAAATGCATTAGGAAGAGGAGTAGGATAAATCCTGGGAGAGTCACAGTAGGTATCATAGTTACTTTATTATTGCTACTAGACAAAACACCATGACTAAGACAACTTATAAAAGAAAGCATTCAGTTCGTTTTACCATTTTTTAATATTATTTATCTTAATTATATGAGTACACTGTAGCTGTCTTCAGAAACACCAGAAGATGGCATCAAATCCTATTAGAGATGGTTGTAAACCACCATGTGGTTGCAGGGAATTGAACTCAGGACCTCTGGAAGAGCAAGCAGTCAGTGCTCTTAACCACTGAGCCATCTCTCTAGCCCAGGTTTTATCATTTTAAAAGGTTAGAATGCATGGTGGCAGATAAAAGGCTGATGGCAAGAACAACTGAGTGTTCAAATCTTGATTAAATTAGGAGGCAGAGAGAGAACATACTAGAGATGGCACAAGTTTTTAGAAACCCCAAGGCCTACCCCCAGTGACACACTTTCTTCAATAAGGCTATAACTCCTAATCCTTCTCAAATAATTTCACCAACTTTGGACCAAGTATTCAAATATATGAGCCTATGGGAACTATACTTATACGGTAAGTAGGGCTTAATATGCCATCCTAGTAGGATTGTGGCCTAGAATAGTGCTTAAAATTTTGTGAACCATGAAAGCCTACCTTAAGAGACTTCAGAGTAGAACAATATGAGCAACCAGGCTAGAAACCATTCTTGTGGTATTTTGGCAAAGAATGTAACAACTTTCTGCTTTTGTGCTAAGAATCTGCTTAAAGCCTTAAGCCTAAATTGAAACATAATACACTAATTTCATTGACAGGAGATTTCAATGCAGCATAATATTGACTCTGCTGCTTGGTTATGAGTAATCACTCTTATGCAGGTCTACAGTGAAAAAAAACAAAGGGAACAAAAACAAAACAAAACAAGACAAACAACAACAACAAAAACAGTTTGAAGAGAAAAAAGCACCAGGAAACTTAACTTTGGAGCCAAGGCTTTTGTTGAAAGAGGTGATGAGATCAAGGCATGGCCTGATCTGCATTAGGATAAAGGAAGGGATGTCCTCAGAAGAAAAGCCTATCCAACTAAGCTTCCAACTTATGAAAAGAAAAGGCCTAAGGAAATTTCTGTTCCTTAAAATCAACAACAAATCAAAGCTGCTACAAATGTAATTCAAAGATGCTGGGTTCAACCCAAGTTAGTAGTCAAACTTGGCAATGTTCTCATGGCTCTGGCTTTAGAATCATGAAGGATACACAAGCAAAAGGGTTGTGGAATCTACCTCCAGGGCTAAGACTAGCTGATAAGGCAAGGAGTGGTGCAGCAGTGTCCTAGGAGGGAGAATCTAACAAGCCACTTCATAAAGCTGTGAATGTGAAACCTGGATTGTATTGGAACTCCAAAATGTTAGAGGTGCCAGAGTCATGACATATCTGCTAAGGAGAATTACACAGGGAGTGGAAACACCCCAAGCGAGAACTGTATCTTTGCTGCAGCAAGGCTGGAAAGGTGGCATAATCTAAGCCCTTTGATATCAGACATGGAGTTACACAATTTTGAGTTTGTCCTGCTGGGTTTTAATATTTTTTTGGTCCTGTATTTCTTTGCTATGGCCTGATTCATTCCTTTTAGAATGGTAAAATAGATTCTGACACACTGTACTTTAGAAATGTGTAATTTCTTTTTTGATTCTACAGGTGGTAACACCTAAAAGATTATCTGGGGTCTCAGAATTTACTTTGGAGAATGACCTCATAGGTTGATATGTTTGAATACTAAATGCCCAGTTGGTAGACGTATTTAGGAATGATTTGGAGTGGTGGCTTTATTGGAGGACATGTGTCACTGGGGATGGGTTTGGAGATTCCAAGACTTATACCATTCCCAGTGTTTTCTTGTTTCTCTCTCTCTCTCTCTCTCTCTCTCTCT
>NC_045030.1:10318745-10321364 GCF_008632895.1 Mastomys coucha | reverse complement strand
AAAAAAAAAACAACTTGCTCCATTGGCATCTAATCGGGTCTATAAACCACACTTAAGGATAGGCCCCATGACCAACAATGGTATTTTTGTAGATTTTTTTTTTTGTCTCATGTTGATTTGTTTGGACATTTACCTTAACAACCTTTTGCTTGTATATTACAGTTTCTAATTTTTTGTATTTTCATGTTTTGTGTAAATGTGTTCCTCATGCTTTTTAATGTAATTTTTTAAATCCTGGGTTTTTAATCTGTTTGTTTTCTAAATACAAAGAAAGTGTGGAGTTGGACGGATCAGGAGATGGGATCTTGGAGGAGATAAGGGATAAGAAACCATGATCAGAATATATTGAACATGAAAACAATATTTTCAGTGGGAAAAAAGCTGTCTATCTGATAGAGAATTAATATTTGGAGTTTATTTCTAAAAATACGAAACACCTAAACAATAAGAAATAAAATAGCCAGGTGGTGGTGGCACATGCCTTTAATCCCAGCACTTGGGAGGCAGAGGCAGGTGGATTTCTGAGTTTGAGGCCAGCCTGGTCTACAGAGTGAGTTCCAGGACAGCCAGGGCTACACAGAGAAACCCTGTCTCAAAAAACAAAAACAAAAACAAAAACAAAAACAAGAAATAAAATAACTTGATCAATAAACTGACTAATAACATTAACAGGTAAGTTCTCAAAAGATGAGAAATAAACACTACACGGAAAATATGGACAAAAGGAAACCCATATATACCACTTCAGTAAGAATGTAAACTAGTCTAGCTACTATGGAAATCAGCGTGAAGGTCTTTTAAAAAAATAAAATTAGACCTACCATGTGGCCCACATCTACCATTCCTGGGTATTTGCCCAAAGGACTCCTTATCAAAGCATCACAGAGATACATATTAATATATAACTGTAGCATTATTCATAGTAACTATCTTATGGAACCAATTTAGGTGTCATACAAGAAAGCATGATATACATTAACAAGAGTTTTTTTCAGCTATGTAGAACAAAAAATATGCAGGAAATTGGAAACAACTAAAGACAATTATATTAGCCAAATTAAGATAATCTAAGAGAAATATTATATTTTATCTTATTTGTAGTTTCTAGATTTCATGAGATTATGAAAGTAGAAACAAAACTGCCTAAACGAATAAAGGAGGCTAATGGGAGGGGGAAGAAAAAAAGGTGTAAGACTATGAGAAAAAATATGCTTAACATCCAATATATGCTTGTATGATAATAATACACTTATATAACTATATTATACCATGTAAAGTGAATGTTCACAATGAAAGACTTTTAAAAAAATAAATTTTAAAAAAGAGAAGAATCACAAATAAACAAAAGCTTTCTCAAATAAAATTTTCATTCATTAGCCATATAAATAAAAAGTCAGACTTACCTTGACATATTGAACTAGACGCTCATTGACATTCACTTTATAGGTCTCTATGCCTAGCTCCTTAGACAACCGTAAGATTCTGTTCTGGGTTGGTCCCACATAAGCTCCACCAACATCTACCCATTTAACATGCTCATTCTGAAGAAAGAGAAAAAGTAGATTATCTAAACCTTGTAATCTAAAAAGCTTTTCATCATGAAAAATCATGTTTAATTTGCTAACTTAATTGTGTCTCATATGTCCTTTATAATGTACACCTGAAATTCATAACCTTTTTTCTCTCCCACTTAAAACTGTGGAACACTGTCTGACAAGTCAATAGGCATGTCCATTTGTAGAGCTACTGATGAGGTTGATTCAACAATACAATACAGAACGAACTCTAAAATACATCCTAGATCTAGATTCTTTGAAAAACACTTAACTTATTATGTGCATTTTTCTCTTTCATTATTGCTATAGCAGTCACCTAGGGATTTATTAATCATAACTCCCTGATTTCCACCAGTTGAAATCTTAAATCAGCCTACATTCATTGGCTCCTGCTGATATTTTAAGATATTTCCAGGGAAAATGCTTCATGGCAAAATAATATTTAAAAGTATAAAATACCCATATAACTACTTATTTACAAATATGTAAATTCTCTCATGCGCAAAAGTATATTTTTCCTTCTTAAAACCAATTCTCCACTTTTCCAGAGTTTTTATTAACATATTTGATTTATTCAACAAGTTGAATCTTGGTAACCTACAAATCCTTTATATATTTGCAATAAGTTCCCTAAGGTTTCCTTCTATTGTATTGTTTGCATCAGTTTTTGTGTCTGTATAATGCTTATTTACCCTTGTCTGATTATATTTTATTGTGCAGCAACCACTGTACTTGAAAACCATGCAGAAATAAGTGGAATGGTAGAAGTTATTTTTCTCAGAAAGGGTTTATGAGACACTAATAATACCAGATAACTGTTTCTTTTCAGTATCTGAGATTTGAAGTTAGGAGGAAATGCACATATGAACTTTTCTTGCAGTTCACCCTTAGTTCTAAGATGCAACATAACCTGAAGAGAAGGGTTGAAAAGCTCTCCTCATATACACATTTACCTTGGCTGGAACAAAGTGAACAAGGAAAAACATCAGTCAGAGAGTCTGTGAGGTAAAAGTCCCTCAGGACACTGGAAAGACATTGGTTTTGTACTTAAGTGAAAAGGTGG
>NC_045030.1:10300983-10318602 GCF_008632895.1 Mastomys coucha | reverse complement strand
AAAGAAAAGAAAGAAAAGAAAAAAGAAAAAAGAAAAGGTGAGGCTTTGCAAGGCTTTGTGTAGTACTAAGACATGACTTCGATATCAATGACTCTCCTTCACTGCTGTGATACTAAAAGCTGATTAATAAGGGACAAGAATAAAAACAGGGAACACTAACCTGGCCTAGAGGTAACAGTGCTTCCAACCATGATGTAGCAGTAACAATATTAGGAAGCAATGGATTCCAAAAGTATTTTGAAGTCAAATACAAGACAGTTTCTGTATAGAATGAATGTTGGTCTTGAAGTACTGACCAAGACCCCAAGTATTTGTTGAGTTGTTGTGTGGAAGTCTTGTTTTTTCGGTTGTTTCCAAGGGAACCTAAGCATGGCATTTGGCATTTAGCATGATAAGAAATTGTTCTAGCACAGAGAAATACATTAGCAGCACTCTAAAGTGACTGCTTTTATGTTCCTTATGAAAAAATACGCACTCTCGGCATGAGGTTATAGCTAAGTGGTTCATGTCCTATCCACTATGTTCTAGGTGCGTGCTCTCTCTTTTTCTCTCTCTCTCCTTCTCCCCCCCCCCTCTCTGTCACACACACACATCATTTTGGATGATTGATTTTGAGATGCCTGTTTAACATTGATATCTGCTAATTTCTAACTTCCCTCTCAGATCAATACAGTGTATTTTAGTTAGCATTTTACTTATTTCAATAGGAGAGTTACTCATGGTTTCCATTCTACTTTAGCAGTAGTAGTGAAGTGCTATTTTGACTCCTTTAATCTGGATATCATAATCTTCATGTTTTCTTTCACTATCAATACTGTCACCTGAAGCTTCTTTAGTCTCTAACACGTTTTAAAGAATAAAGCACCAATAGATTTATCTTACTTTAACACAGACAGAAAGAAGACTTGTAATGTACAAACATTTCTTTAGAACACTGACACTCTCTTTAAAGCAAATAATCATAAATGAAGCAGGAAAAAGAGTGAGGCATTTGTCAGACCTAGGCCCTCTGCATATATGTTATAGTTGTGTACCTTGGTCTTCTTGTGGGACTCCTAACAGTGGGAGCCCATGCTGTCGCTGACTCTTGCCTGCTTTGGGGACTCTTTTGTTCTTACTGGGTTGCATCATCCAGCCTTCATTACAAGGGGAAGTGCCTAGTTTTATTGCAACTTGATATGCCATCTTTGGTTGATATCCCAGGGAGGCCCACCCTCTTCTGAAGAGAAAGAAGGAAGAGTTAATAGGGGGAAGTAGGAGGACGGGCCAGGAGAGGAGGAAGGAGCAGAAACCATGTTTGGAATGTAATATATGAAAGAATTTTTTTAAAGTGAGGCATCCCACAAAATGTTTCTTTAAAAAGCAGAAATACTCCAATGAAGTACCTTGGGTTCTGCTGGAAGACACTAAGAAGTGTAATGTGGTATTCTATCAGGCTATACTTGTTCTTTCTTTCTTTAGGTCATAATACTCAGCCACCACATTGACCTTGTGGTGGCATTGCAGGCATTCCAACTTTATTAATTTGATTCTACAGAACTATAGATGGTTTAACTATGAAATACTGCTCTGAAATTGTAGAAAATCTATCAGAGGAATATCAGGTGAGAATATCAAATTTGAAATTTTATTTTATTTTTTGTTTATTTGTTTTTTTGGGTTTTTTTTGAGACTGGCTTTCTTTGTATATCCCTGGCTGTCCTGGAACTCACTCTGTAGATTTGGGAGGTCTCGAACTCAGAAATCTGCCTGCCTCTCTGTCTCCCAAGTGCTAGGATTAAAGGAGTGTGCCACCACTGCCTGGCTGAAATTTTATTTTTTTAAGATCCAAAATCGTTTGTATGACTTCTTCCAAAATTATCCTAATTGATAATATTATTTGAATCAATTCTCAATATTATTTAACTTTCTACTAAATACCATCCTGACCATTTCTTAAAGCCTTCTTTTTCTCTCTCTAGGCATTGAAAACATAAATGTTAAATGTTCATTTTTAAGTATTTCTAAGATCCCTTTCTTATGAAAAAGGAATACCAAAGAGGTATATAGTACCATGCTGAATAGACACTAATAATTCCTGTCTGCTGTTGACATATATAAATGGAGCAATACGGCCAAGTAGCTAAAGTCAATAACATAGACTGGGATAAGCATGTCAGAATTTCATTTCCTTTATATGACTTGCTCTTAACTCAAAATCTGCAGCATGACTGATGTTACCATTTAATAAGCAAAAGGTTTAAATGACAAGGAAAGTGGGAGTAAAGGAAAAGGTAATAACTATCTCTAAAATTAAAGATATTTTTCAGAAAATGACAGAAGAATCACATCTAAAAAATGAAACAGGTAGAATATTTAACTTGTCTTTTACACTACCATACAATGCCTTCAATTTTAATTTCAAGATAGGCAGGCTGTGGAGGCACATACCTATTATTCCATTATTCCTAAGGCTGGGACAGTAGGATGAAGGCCAGCCTGAGTTACACAGCAAGATGTTATCTCAAAAAAAATTGAAATAACAATCCAGATATGGTGGTGCATGCCTTTAATACCAGCATCCAGCAGGCAGAGGCAAGTAGGTCTATGTGATTTCATAGCCAGCTTGATCTACATAAGAGTTCCAAGACATCCAGTGTTATACAGTGGGATAGGATGAACAAAATCGAACAAAAATTAAAATAAAGGTGTACAGGAGCTTTTTGGAAGACATATGAGTATATCTTATCATTCAGCATAAGACTTGCATATGAAGTGCTAATAAGACTTATCCAAGTTAGAGTCAAGTACAATGAAGAAATTCCAGTCTCTTCACTCTATTTGTACATTTTAAGTGTGTCTGGTACACACAGAAGTCATAAGAGGACTTCAGACCCTAGAACTGGACTTAGAAATGGCTGTGTGCTTGGAATCAATCCCAGATGCTCTATAAGAGTGAAAAGTGCTCTTATTCAAAACCCATAGTAGATTATATCTAAGAGAATACTCAGAAATACTCTAAATAAATGTAATGTGGGTTTAAAGTTAAGGAAGCAAGCATGCCTATACTACAGAGGAACATATTCGTAACATCCTCTGGGAAGCTTATTAAAAGGAAAATGTAGATTCAGAAGCCATGAGAATTTACACTTCTCTCAAGTTTCCAGGTAATTCCAAGGCTGCAGGTCTATTGACTACATATGGAGTAGCAAGGTTCTAGGGAATATTTTTTGAGCTGAGCAAAATATAAACTGGCCTTGTGGGGCTAGTGAAGTAGATGAGATTGAAAATGTATGATATGGGATGACTGGAAGAGCTAAGACACTATCCTAGTTCGGACATCATCGCACAGCTATTACAATAACCACTCCAATTCCTTTTCTTTTTTTTTACCCCCTGAGGCAGGGTTTCTCTGTATAGCCCTGGCTGTCCTGGAACTCACTCTGTAGACCAGGCTGGCCTCGAACTCAGAAATCTGCCTACCTCTGCCTCCCCAGTGCTAGGATTAAAGGCGTGTGCCCACTGTCCGGCAAGAACTGTGCTTCTTCCTTATATCTAGCCAGATACAACCAGAGCAAAGACGCCAAGGGAAAAGGGGATGTATGTGGGGGGGGGAGGTGTATGGGGTGTGTGTGTGTGTGTGTGTGTGTGTGTGTGTGTGTGTGTGTGTGTGTGTGCACATTAGGGATACAAAATCACTTTTAGTCCAGCCAAACTATTGCACTACCTCAGGTACCACATACTCAATTTGACTCTATAATACAAACATTACAACATTGTAATGAAGTTAATTGCTCACATTTGGTGTGTTTCTAGAATGTGAGTGACTGAAGTCAGAGTCAATCACTATAAAGTTAGCACTTGTTCAAAGAACAAACATGTTGGGCATAATAGTTTATGTCTATAATCCCAACACTTGGACGACTGAGGCAGAAGGATAAATTTGAGGTCAGCCAAGACAGTATAGTGGGTTTAAGATACTGAGATACTGAGAAAGCCTAAGATACCGCGAAAGACACTGTCTCCAAAAAAATGAAGAAAGAAAAGGCCACTTACTTAATAGAATATTTTCAAATTGTTGGACTAATAGCTTAACTATGTGATCTCATGAGAGCTCCTCTAAGACTATGACTTCAAGTGCCCCATTTATAGTTTAAATGAGATGCCATAAAGTACTGGAATCACTTACCCTCACAGTATATGTTCTTCCTCCAACTCTATCCCGGGCTTCCAGAACCAAGACATTAATTTTGTATTCAGACAACAGTTTGGCAGCAGCCAATCCTAAAGACAAAATAATAGAGACAAAATGTTAACATCCCAGATTTGAACAGATCTACCCAGTACCTGTTGATTTTGTTATTATTCTAGAAAAATTTTTTACCAATACTATTAGTTATCATAAAGGATTCTCAAATGACTAGCTTATTCATCTTGTATTAAAGATTAGCTATTAGAAAAAAAGTAATCTTTTCAAACGTGTTTCTTGTTTTCTGGAATAGTCATATTACACTAGAAAATCTTCTCAGCCCTCATCTAGAAATTCTGACTATATAAACATGGATAGGACTCAGGTTCCTAGATCTTGTTTTCTTCAGTAGATTCTAATATTCTAGGTACTAAGATACTAGGAACTGTGCTTAACTTCATTTATTAGTTCAAAGCTAAGAACAGGGTCTCATCTGTAAATAGAAGGCTTTATTAAAGGTACATTTAAAATCCAACATTGTAGCAATAGAAAAGTTAAGACAATGTAGATTACCATTTTATCATAGATACATGCTATCAATATGTATGATTATTTATGGTAACCTTAATTTAATCACCTTGCTCAGCAAGGGATTCCAAGGATTCTCCACTATAAAGTTATATAGTCACTCTCCTTTTTATACTGTACTCTTTGGAAGGAATGCTATACATGTTCTACATTATACAATACAATGTTATAGCCTACCATTTTGAGGGCACTAGATACTATACTATATATCTATATGAATTGTTGAGAATTCTTCAGCAGTACACATTTGGTTATTTTCCTTATTTATTTATTTAATCATTAGTATGTACTCACAAATATTTCTTTTATACTTCAGTATATAATCCAGCACTATATTATTTACTGCTGAAATTATTCACTGAGAGCTCTTTTAATTGGTTCTTATGTGCCCTTTGGTATTCTTCCATCAGTTTGTGTTTGTACATGTGCATGAACTTCCTTATTTCTTGTGCTATGGGATAACCTGGGTTTACAGTATCTTCCCTGTCTCTCTTAGCCTCATGATCAGCATTTTTGTAGTAAGCCTTCATCTCCTTTGTTGGGGAATAAAATTAGAAACCAAAATGTGCTGCTTCATGTGCTCATGATTATTGGAATGCCCCTGCTTGCATGAACTTTCAGCTCTCAGAGTAAGGAAATACAGTGTGTATATACTTATTTTTCAACCTGTATTTATTATATTTCAAATGTTATCTGAATACTTGTTTATCTTTGTACTACCTGTTACAAAAGAAATAAATCATATAAAGAGGTAAATATAATATAAAGGTTAATTAGAATGTTAGAAAGAGAATACAGAGTAACAGTAGAGATGATATTAGTAAAATATCAAGATATATATAATCATACCTAAAGAGAAGTGCTATTTAGAGTGATTATATAATCTAGTAATTTCTAATAGTATAAATTTGTTGCAAAGACAGGAAGAACTTCAAAATAGTGTTTTTCTAATTAATATATACTTGATGCTATCACTAGATCTGTTATCCTGGGTTTATCAGAGGTGTAATGTGTTATAGGACACAAAGAACATCAGGTTGGTATCATTGGGGTTTGACATGTAAATAAAGACGAATGAAGAGATTAAGTAAAAATCCCCTGTGGTCCTAAATATGAATCTGAATGATCTTAAAATTTAAACAGGAAATCATTTAAGAAAATCAACTAGTTTTAGCCCTCAGGTTCAATCAGGTTTTTTGTGTGTTTTGTTTTATTTGGTTTTGCTAGAGATTGGGTCTATCTAGCTTAGCATGGTGAAGCACACCTATGTAGTGCCAGCACTTGGCAGTAAAGGCAAGTGGATCAGGACTTTAAGTCCATCTATTTTCAACTATATTGTCAGTTTGAGGCCAGACCAGACTACATAAGACCCTGCCTTCCAAAAATTACTTAATTAAAAAAAAATAAAAAGTGGATCTATAGTGAACATATTAAGACTTTTTGTCATTATTATATAAATAACATGAAAGCAATTTACACAAAATTTATATTATATTAGGTATTACAGGTAATCTAGAGATGATTTAAAGTACATAGAATGATCATAGAGGTTCTATGTAACTAAATCATTTTATATGAAAAACTTGAAAAATCCTCCAATTTTGGAACCCAGAGATTCTGGAACCAAATCTCCACACCACACATATCAAAGAATGACTGTGTATGCAAAACATTTCTTCCATGATGCTGACTAAATGAACTTCAGTTCATATGTTGGTGGTAAAGACAATGACTAATAATTTTAATGACAAATAGAAGGTTAGAAGACACAGAAGTGTTATTTTTTAATGCTTAGCAAATAAAGCAGACAAACATTTGTTGTTACTTTTTTTTTTTGAGACAAGATCTTTCTATGCAACTCAGGCTAACCCTGAACTGCCAGCAACTCTACTGCCTCAATCTCTTGAGTGTTGTGATTATAGGCATATAGCAGCATGTCCAGCTTCAGGGAAGCTCTTCTAATATAACAACTATACTTGTTGATGAGAAAAACAAAAGGTGATGCCTACTATCAGAAAGAAGTTTTTGAAACTACACTCTCTAACTATGTTTGGGCCTACTTTGTATATCATTGTGCATTCTACCCTCCTTCCAGTCACTATGAAATTCAATGATCACTTTTAGAAAAAAATAGATCTCAACTGGACATGGTACAACATGCCTGTAATTCATGCACTGAGAAAGCTCATTCAGGATTGCAATTTTGAAGCCAGCCTGACTATGTAGCAAGACTATGTATGCCAAAGGATAAAAGATGGGAAGAGAGGAAAGAAAAGGGGAGAAGAGAGGGAAGGGATAAAAATTAATTTTTTTAAAAATTCAGTAAAAAAATTAGTTATGAGGAAATAGCAAGAATCCTGTTTTTAAAGTATGCTGTGAAATGTTTAAAGGTTCTATATGTGTGCTATAAACAGTGAGGCTAGTGTGGCCAGAAAGCAATGAATCAGGAGAAAAATAAAAAAGGTACAAGATATGAAGCTCAGGCTGGCCTCAAGTTTGAGATTCTTTTGTGCTCAGCTCCATAGTCCTGGGATTACAATCCCATGCAACTATGCCAACTTGATAAAAAAAAGATTTCTTGAAAATGCAAATGTATAATACAACTTTACTTCCTTAGAATGAGCCTGGTGTGTTGCAGGTGTCCAAATACTTGCTGCAACCACTACAAAAAAACTACACAGTAAGAAAACAAAACCATATTCATGTGGGTGAGTGTAACAGAATAACTTGTTTGATTGATTGACTGGTTGCTTGCTTGCCTGGTTGATTTTTGGTTTGGGGTTTTGTCGTGTTGTTTTGCATTGTCTCAGGTAAGACCTCCAGATGTAGCCTCAGAGAGGTTTGCCAGCTTCTGCCTCTGCTGAGATTAAAAACATTCTGCACCATCTTTTGCAATAGGGTGAATTTTACTGGTGGTTAGGGTCGAACCCAGGGCCTTGTACATGTTAGCTAGGCCAGCAAAGGACCACTGAGTTTTCTCAAGCCCTTATATAACCTTTATCTAATAAAGTAATCAAGATACTTTATCTTGATAAGTAATCAATAAAGTTAACAAGGATAGTGTATCACATCAATACATATTTGGAGTATTCTCAGTATTATTACTCTATTTTTATAATTTTTAAACTAGCATCATGCTTGCTGACAGAAGAAAACAAAGAATATCAGTATGCACACACGCTTGTTACTGTGACATACAAACACTCCTGTGTGAATTTTGTGCTCACTCTCAGATAAATTATTCTGTGTTTTTTAAAAGGCCAAATCTTACAATCCTTTCAGTTTCAATAAGCTGAAAACATAGTGCAGTCTCAAGTAATAAATAGAATTAAGCTAACAATTAACTTCAATTTGCCATAATTTAAAAGACTGGTTGTCTAGACAGTCTCAATTTATTCGATTACTGCCCAGCATTTATCTTCGCTTTAGATAAACAAATCTCACCTCAGTTGGGAGATGTAATTACTTCTTAATTCATTATTTGTCCAATTCTTTTATTGAAATTACAAATATAGTACAAGTGTTCCTCACAGACATTCTCAAATTCTGCATACTAGGAAAGGCTAAATTTTAAGCCATAATTCCCCCAAATATTTTATTAAACACCAATCCTCACATAAGACACCCCAAGGCAAAGTATTAATGCTCTTAAAGTTGGGATACTTTACAAGTTCTTCTCTCTTGATGATAAATTCCCAGAGAACACTGTTTGTATTAAGGGCCCTGAGCAGCAAAATAATGATAATCATCATCATCATCATCATCATCATCATCATCATCATCATCATCATCATTCAATTCAGCATTTCTCCACACTCTGCTATTCTTTCTTAAAAAGTTGTATGTCAAAATACAGTTAGGAAAAATTGGTTGAATCACCTTTAAGGTTGTTCAAATAGTTACAGTAATATTATACATAAGTGCACTGTAACTGTCTTCAGACACACCAGAAGAGGGCGTCAGATTTCATTATAGGTGGTTGCTGGGATTTGAACTCAGGACCTTCGGAAGAGCAATCAGAGCTCTTAACCACTGAGCCATCTCTCCAGCCTAGTTACAGTAATAAACTCCCATAGACAGGGCCCTAGTTAAATAGCATCATAATGTCTATAACATGAGCTAAGTATGTGAGCAAAGCTTTGATATAGTAATGGATTATCCTCTAACACCTCACAAAATTATTTTCTTTATTCTTAGAAGTGGCATTGCCAACTTTTAATTTTGTTCATTGCCCCCAGAATATATTTAGTTAATTCTTTCCTTACTATTTTGTGATGTGGTCCCTAACTAACATAATTCTTGCATAATTGTATACTTGGATTCTTGAGCTGAACATTCCAAGGACAATAAAAACTATAATCAAACATCAGCTTACATTGAAGTTTCCAGGCAATACTCTCCAAGCCAGAAAACAGAGAACCTCAGAAATTTCACTGCCATAGTGAGCACTTCATTAACAAACATTGAATGAACTAATAGATGAATAAATGGATGAATGAATGAATGATTACTAATACAGAATAAAAACGGCTTTGGCGCAAGCCATAGCTCACAGCTAATTCATTTAATTTAGAAATGATCAATTTAAATGACATCTTCATTAGAGTTTATAATTTATCTAAAGTCCACAACACATTTGTCAAGCATTACTTCCTCCATAAAGTAATTCCTTATAATCTCCTGGAGGAAGAATTAGCTGCCACTTCCCTGTGCACCGGTCCCTGTGAAGTAAGCTTAAGCATATGCTGAATATCCCTCACCTTGTAGTGTTTAGGACCCCATGTCTTCTATATTTCAGATTATGTTTAGATTTTCTTTATTTGCATATATAATTAGATAATTGGGAGAGGAGTCTAAACACTGAGTTCAGTTTGTTTTATTATAAACCTTATATGTATGCATAGGCTTAAAGTAGCTTCTCACACACTTTCTGACTGTAACCTGTCATGTGATATTAGATGGAGAATTTTCCATGCATGGTACTTAAAAAGTTTCAGATTTTTTTGTCTTCAAGTTAGGGGTACTCAGCCACTTCAGATTCATAGCTGTAACCCCTGCCTCATAGAGGGTCCCATGTATTACACAAGTTACTGTATAGACAAATGAGCTAACAGATAAACTAGAGAACAAATACCTTCTGATCACACTTGTCTCTTTAGTGTGGGTTAGAATTTTATCTAATGCCTTGAAAGGACAATGTTCTTTATAATCTCTAATACATAATAAAGATAAATGCACAGTTACTATCATCAGCTTCACTTATATAATTTTAAATACTAATCTTGCAAAATGACCAAAAGGAATCTTATTTGCTGGGGTACAGTTCAGTTGGTAGACTGCTTATATATGATTTATAAAGCCAAGGGTTTGATCCTCAGATCCTCAGCGCGCGCACATGCGCGCGCGTGCGCACACACACACACACACACACACACACACACACACACACACATAAAGCTGGTTTGAAATCCCCCATACTTAAGATGTGGATACAGGAAAATCAGAACTTCAAAGTCATCCTCAGCTACATGAGTTTGAAGCCAGTTTAAGCACATGTAACACTGTCTCAAGAAAAGAGGGGGAAAGATAAATTAACAGAACAAAAGAGAACTTACATTTATTAGTTTTCAACCTGAATGTTTTAACAATTAAATCATAGTCTACTTACTACTAACTTTCTTATGTTATAAATAACCTTTCTGTTTAATATAAATTGTTAGAAACAAATTCTCATATGGCACAAACTGGTTTTGAACTGGGGTATGTAGCCAAAGATGACCTTCAACTCCTGATCCTCCTGCCTCTACCTAAAGGCTGAGAATACAAACACACGGGCTGGCGAGATGGCTCAGCAGGTAAGAGCACTGACTGCTCTTCTGAAGGTCCTGAGTTCAGATCCCAGCAACCACATGGTGGCTCACAATCATTCATAATGAGTTCTGACGCCCTCTTCTGGTGCATCTGAAGACAGCTACAATGAATTACGCCAGAGCAAGCGGGGCCGGCAGAGGTCCTGAGTTCAATTCCCAGCAGCCACATACATGATGGCTCACGGCCATCTGTACAGCTAGTGTACTCATACACATAAAATAAATTTAAAAAATATAAAAAAAGAAAAAAAACTTGAAAAAAACAAACATACATCTCAACATCCAGCTAGATACTGTACAATTTATATGTTTTACCAATTCTGTCAGACTTCATAATCAGTCCAAATTATACTACAGGCCCTGTAACACAGAAAAGGTTTCAAGAACATATACTGTTAACCCAGTACAGAAGGGAATAAACTTTATGTATGAAAATATGACCTTCAAGCTGGGCAGTGGTGGCACACACCTTTAATCCCAGCACTTGGGAGACAGAGGCAGGCGGATTTCTGAGTTCAAGGCCAGCCTGGTCTACAGAGTGAGTTCCAGGACAGCCAGAGCTATACAGAGAAACCCTGTCTCAAAAAACCAAAAAAAGAAAAAAAAAAAAGAAAAAGAAAATACGACCTTCTTTAAGTGAAAAAGTCAAATAGCTTTCACCAGATTTTCAGGGGGTTTCTTTTCCCTCCATGCTTTTTCTCCTACTTCTCACCCTCCCCTTCACCTTGTGAGGGGGATGGGGGCCTATGGTGCATTTACCCATGTGATCACTTATGGAAGCCAGATGTTGACTTAAATCTATTGCTTTACCAACTATTTTGAAATTTCTGTCGCTGTACTTGGAACTTGCCTTTGGCTAGACTATCTGGCCAGTAAGTCCCCAAGATCTGTCTGTTCCCACAGCCTCAGTCCAAGCCAGCTTACTCCATTGTCAGTACTGGACTCATAAGTACACTACCATACTTGACTTTTTCTGTGGTTTCCAGGCTTTAATCTGAGGTCCTCATGCTAGTAGAGAAAACATTTTTACCACTGAGCTATTTCCTTAGCATTTTTTCAGTTTTTGAAACAGGGTCTCACTCTATAGCTCAAGACGATCTGAAACTCACTATTTAGTCCAGGTTGACTTCCAACTTGAGATAATTATCTTACCTCAGCTTTCTGAGAGCTAGAATTTAAAACATAAGCTACCATACCAAGATTTTCAGGGGTATGTTTGGTCCAAATTGTATAATATCTATACAGTATCCTAAATTCACCATTTTAAAAGTATATAGGGGTGAGTGGGCTGAAGAGATGGCTCAGAAGTTATGAGAATGTGTCCCTCTTACAAAAGAACTGCATTCAGTTCACCCACATGGTGATTTTAAAACCATCCTTATCTCCAGTTTCAAGGGAATTCCATGCTGGTTCTCAGGCACCAGGCACATATATGGTGTGTGAGGCAAAAAGCACCTGTACATATAAAATAAAATAAAATAAAAATTTACAAAAAGAAATAAAAGTATATATGGGCTGGCTAGATGGCTCAGTCGGTAAAGGCACTTGCAATACAGGCTTGGTGATCTTCACTCGATCCATAGAACCCACAAAAAGGTGAAAGAGGAAAACAGCACATGTGTGCTATGGTACTTGCATAGCCACAACCACACACACACACACACACACACACACCATACCTACAATAATAATAGTCATTTAAAAGCAGATATGTTTGTCACATGAAAGTTGTCAAACCTAATAGGATAGCCCACATTTTTTCCAATGGAACTGTCCATGAAGCAACAGCATTGTAATATAGTCACATGTGTAAATAACTATCAGATAACAGCACTAGGTTTTAGTGCACCAAGTCTCAAAGTAAGTTACAAAGGTTACAAAAGATCCATGGATAAGCCTTCAAAGCAAACTAGTGAGGTAGGGAATAGAAAAGGACTGTCCTGGAAATATTTTTAAGGATCAAAGGTCTAGTCATACCAGTGAAATTTCTGTAACGTGATAATTCATCTACCTTTCTGAGCTTCCATTTTGGTCCTTTTAAAATCAAATGAGCAGTTATTAAGGCCCTCGGACAAGGTTAATATGTAATAAACTCTCAAAGTAATTACTTTGTTTAACCTCTTACTGACACTTTTGCCCTGCTCAATCAAATATTGTTAATAAGTGGAGTTTTGTTTACTTTGGCTTACCTACTGGAGAAGTGCTTTTAAACACTGCGAAGAGACCTGGGGACTGATTTAAGCTCCTATAGGGTGTCAGTACAAAAAAATAATACAAATTCCAGAATAAAGCATGGAAGAAAACAATGCTGAGGAATGATGTAAAAGTAAAACAAAGATAAAAACTTTCATGAAGCTGATTAATTGCCAAAAGGAAAAGATACTGAAATATATATAGAAGACATATCACACATAATGTAATCCAACCCCTTTTTTTCTTGAGATCTCATTTCTAGGATCTTATGTATCCCAGGATGGCCTCAATCGCATTAGGTGGATGGATATGACCCTGAACATCTGATCCTCCTGCTTTTACCTCCTGAGTGAAATTACAGGTGTATGATACCGTGTCTGGTTTATGCAGTACTGGAGACCAAGCTCAGGCTTCAGGCACATTGTCAATTTCTCTATCAACTGAGCTACATCCCTTGCCACCTCCTTTTTTGCAGTACTTGGAATCGAATCCACAGCTTTGCCTATAGCAGGTATCTTTACTCTATTGCTGAGATACACTCCCATTTAATCCTATTACTAAATAACAAAATTACAATTAAAAGACTTTAAATTTCCCTAATTCATAAAGCTAGATGATGACATAAGGACTGTGTTACCTAAAGGAAAACACAAATCACTGCTTAAAATTATATATTTGTCACAATATATAAAAAGGTAAAATGGCCTAAACAATCAACTTGTCTCAAATGCTCACAACATTTAGAAAATGTAATATACTTTTGTAAAGTTCTAATCATCCAGTCTTAACAAACTTATTATGAAATCTATGCATCTCAAACATGCATGCATATTCACTGGGCAAATACTTAAAAGTGTATACAGTTCTAAACCACAGGGTTTTACTGTTTTACAAGTTCCACTATGTAAAAGAAAGCTATGATAAATCCTCACGATTTCTGGATATAGCTAAATCCAATTACTGTAAGATTCTTCATGTTAAAATATCTCTCCACTACAACTACAAAGATTATGAGGTACAATATTCATCAATAATGTATTATGACATTCCTTTTCTCCATACTTGGTCTCTGTGGTCCATGTAATTATATTATGCTTATAGTCTTATAAAAACATTTATCACATTAGCTGGGAGTTATATACAAATTGAAATCAACTAGCACTGATTAAATGTTAAAACTGATCATTCAATGCCAGAGCTACCTAATAGTTCATTTGACCATTTGAAAAAGAAAAGATTTTTTACACAGAATTCCAATAAATGTAACTCATATCATTGTTCAAAACCAACAAAAAAATAGTTTACACAACAGAATTAAAGTATACTGTGTGTTTTTAATGAAAAAAAAATCAAACTAAAATCAAGAAGTATCCTAAAAGACACAAAATTCTCATCCTCATTGAACCTCAGTGCCCAATAACTAAGCTATCAAAAACTAGTACCCTCATTTAAAATGCAAGCTTTTTAAAATCACTGCAAAGCAACATAGTATGTGCCACCTAGTTCTGGGTTAAAATTTTAAGATGGTCCTCATAGAAATGATTCTTACAGGTGATGTACTTCAGAAAGGGGGAAATTGCAGTATGTAGAACTAAATATATTAGTCAGTCTTCATGCAAAATGTCTTTTGTATCTTAGATCATGAAAAAACTCAATCCCTGCTAGTTTAATACAGTACCAGGTTCTAGGCAGCTAGAGCTCTCAATTTTTGTAGTAAAGCTTGTCTCATAGATAAAAATATATAATATTTTAATATAAATATACTTATATACTGAGAGTTCTTTCTACATGATACTTAATATTTAATTGAATACAAACCATTTTATTCACCAAGAACCATTCAGCATTATGGCTAAGGCATTTTCACTATGTATGTTTTAAGCCTTCACAATTCAGAAGCACAAAATCCACATTCACACTTGGCACAGTGAATCCTCCAAGTAGCTCACATGATCACATTCCTAGAGGCACATAGAGAAACTATTTTCCTTCCCTGGTCATGCGCTCAAATTAAGTACTAATTGTCTTTTTTAATTGTCTTTTCATATACCCTCATGACCCTAAAGCTATGCTCCTCTGGTATCTACTGTACGGTATGGCTTCTTTTCAATTGTTTTATCCCTATCTATTATAATAAATCATACTTCTTTCTCAAGGTCTCAATATTTTGTTAATACTCATAATGTTAATATTTCTCTCACTGTATAAAAGAAAAGTACATAACAATGGAAGATGTAGCTCATTTGGTAGTGTTCACCTAGTATGCATGAAGCCTGTGTTCCACTAGTAATGCATGAAAAATAGAAGAAAAGAACCTGGGTGTGGTGGCACACCTATGAGCTTGGCACTCAGGAAGTAGAGACAAGTGAACTAAAAGGTCAAGATCATCCTTGGCTACATGGTGACTTCAAATTATGCCTAGACTATGTAAGACTCTGTCTCAGAAATAAGTAAATAAAATAAAATAGATAAAAGGATAAATCAAAATGATGGAAAAGATGGTATCCTAGAAAAGAATCAAAGAACTGCAGCGGATATGTTGAACCTGCAATATTTGAGTGCAAAATATCCATGAGAAGATAAGCTATGGGCTATGAATTTAGAGAAAGAAAAGGATTCAAATTAAAGAATAAAAGCTTTCAATAGATAAGGGAACACTGGAGGAATATAATAAGAAAGAAGAGTATAAGAGCCCAGGAGCGACTTATAGCAGAGTCTTGAGGTAATTTCAAAAACTGAAAAAGGTATGATCAATGTATGATAAATGTTTAGAATTCAGTAGTGTCACAGAAAATCTGGAAAGTATTTCAAAAGGGATAGATTACAAACTATGGATTATACAAAGAACCATTTCCCTTCACAACTACTAACACAAAATTAAAAAAAAAAATTAGTCAGGTGGACAGAAAATAGGTGTCATGTTTGTTACAAATATTTTATATTTAAAATGACAAAATAGAAATATCATTATTCTTTGTATAAAGATAAAGCTTCCTAGTGTGAATAAATTCTGAATGTCATTTAGAATACATAGTCTTCTAGGAGGTATGTTATGTTAAAAGCATAACACTGCAAATGTTAATTGTTGATCATAGATTATAGTAAAATAGGTACTATATCAAGAATATTCCAAAGCATTTAAAACTAACACAAAGCTACTCTTTGAAAAACCTACACCCTTGCTTTGGAGTGTATCTTAACTTCCTTACAGATTGCCACTGACCCTTAACTCGTTTGCTTAAAGTCCATGTTAATAATAATAAAATTTAAAAAAAAACAACTCTATTTCAGTGAATATATAAACTTGATTCAGGAGCTTAGAAAGACAGCAATACCTTTAATTTTAGCACTTGGGAGATGGAAGCAGGAGGATGAGGAGTTTATGGCAGCCTCAACTACGTGATAAATGCAAAATGTTGAAGCCAGCCTGAGTTACATCAGACCTTCGTCAAAACAAAGAAACTGAGGGACTATATCATGGGATATGACTATCATATACAAAGAGATGTGTTGTGGAGTTCACCAGAATGCTCTTGCCTATTTATGAAACATAAAGCCTGTATCTGATACCTGAGTCAGACAGGCATCCACATGTATGTTAGTAATAATTCATTTTGGATAATAACACAGACAAAAAGCAATATTTCTAGTCAGTTTGGCTGCTAAAATCTCTCAGATCTGACTGGTAGAAATGACACTAAGGGCAAGTTCCACTATTGCTGGTGAACTGAAAGTTGGTGTCTAGACTAAATAAGCATGTGAATTACTGGGAAAAAAATGTTCTTTATTCCCTCCTCCCCTGAAATGTATTAATAATTCCCAAGAATAAATACAGAATTTTTGTGGAGCTTCATATAATTTGGATTCTCTCTTTAAGAAATAAGAAATCAATAAGTCAGGTATGGTAGCACACAAGTCTAACCTCAGCACTTGGCAGGGCATAGGCATGAGGATTAGAAACCCAAAGCCATTCTAAGTACACAGAAAGTTCAAGTTCTCATATGCTATATGAGACCCTGTGTCAATCCACCACCACCACCAAACAAAAGAATAAAGCAAAATATTTACATGACTCAGTATAGAGCTGGTTATTTGGAATGAGAATCAGAAGGGACCTTGAATTTTAAGGTTCATCAGCTACATGCTATATTAATACACTCTGCTGATGACTAAATATGAACAGTCAAGTATGAAAAGGAAGAAAGACCAAGCAATTAGACAAAAGAAAAACAAAAGATGTGGCTGGGGATATAGCTCACTTGATAGAGTGTTTGCCTACCATGCATAAAGAAGCCCTGACATTGATCTTCAGTACTACAATAAAACAGGCATAGTATCCCACATCTGCAATCTGAGCACTTGGCAGGTGGATGCTAGAGAATCAGAAATCAAAGTTCATCCTTAGCTACATGTTAAGTTGGATGCCAGCCTGAGATTCATGAGATACTGTCTCATAAAAATTTTAAAAAGGCAGGCTAGAGAAAGAGATCAGCTATTAAAGGCTAGACTTATTATAACCAATGTCAAAAACAATTTAAAAGACAAAGCTTTCTTTAAGGAACACTGGGAACAAACCAAGAAAAGGACAAGAATAAAATCCCAGCAGAACAGCAAATTGTGGTATAGTGTTAATCATTGTATACTATAAAGTATCATCATATTTCTATTTCAGTGATCGACAACCACATTGCTTCTAGGGTAATTGCCTAAAGGAACCAGATTTTTGAAAACGCCAATCCACTAAACTGTAGGCACTCAACAAGTGTTTATAGAAGGAAGGAAGGAAGGAAGGAAGGAAGG
>NC_045030.1:10299374-10300682 GCF_008632895.1 Mastomys coucha | reverse complement strand
GGACGGCCAAAGCAACGGTCCATACCAATCTAGTGATTAGACTGTTTATCTTGAGCAGGATTGAGTCCAAAGCTACCTATGTCTAAAATTAATATACAAGCATATTTATGGTCTATTCAAAGGGAACATACATTAAAATGGATACTGTGGGGGCACCCTATTTACTCCTTCCTACTGTCTTTCTCCCTCTAAATTATATCTTGCACACATATCTCCAAAATTATTAACACTTGAGAGAAAGGGCTTGGGTTTCTACCTAGAGACAAAGAATAATTCCTAAATTTTCCAGTGACAATATGGGTGGCAGTTTAATATACAAATACTTATGAGGTCTTCAGGAAAACTGAGGAAAAAAGTTCATGTACCCCTTACTTGATGAGCCATTTAAGCCAGGACCACAGGACAAGATTTAGACAGTGCAGCTCTCAGCAAGAACATACAAGGCACTCCCTGACCTGCCTGTCCTCAGCTCTGGCTTTATGAAGAAATTCCCTTTGGGCAATTCTGTATACTTTTATACAAGTTCTGAAAAAAAAAATCCAGCAGGAATAGGTTGGAACTTCCAGGTCTTTTTAAAAAATTTCCTTTTTCTAAAAGATTTTTACTTACTCACTTTTTAAAGGAATGGTGCTTAAGAACAGAACTGAACAAATCCTACTACTACTTCAGTAGTACATACATACACTGGCTGTTGTGCTGTTCAGAGGAAAGGATGTGAAGTCAGGGAGGCCAAGCAACTACCTATAGAATTGGAAGTGAAGGTCTTAAGTGGGAGAAAACAGGTCTGTGCCTTCCCAGGGAGGTGTTCAGACATCAGGACACTTACTGAAACTCTTAAGCCACAGTTGCTTGGTTTTGTAAAATAGCAAATGTGTTGCCCACCCACGACACTGTTGAGGACAGAGGAAACTCATATAATGTGCTAAATGTAACTGCAAAACAAGAGCAAATTAATCATTAGTATTTAGTAGCTAGGAGTCAAATTATTTTGCCTCCCTCCACCAGTGCATATCACCAGCAAAGGGACAAGCTCCTGCTCCCATCTGGCAGAATCTGGGGCCCTGCCATAGTTATCATTCTCACACGCAGGAGAAAGACACCCCCCCCCCAAACACAACAGAGACATTGCAAGTTCCCTATCCCTGGTCAGCCAGACCCCTTACGTTACTATTAAAGATCCAAACTGACCTGAGATGCCGCCTCCAATCACGACTACGTCGAACATGTGGCCTGTGATATTGGGCTTCTCCAGATTCGTCATGGTTTGGATAAAATTCTCCCGAGACGTGGGTTTAAAAGGGGGGACCG
>NC_045030.1:10295350-10298141 GCF_008632895.1 Mastomys coucha | reverse complement strand
GGGGCGTCAGCGAGACGCGGCTCCGCCTTTCCCTCCTGCAGGCCTAGTTTGCAGGCAGTCCTCTGAGGTCGGGCGAAACCACCGCGAAGAGGAGGGGGAGTGTCTGTGGGCGGAGTCCGCGTCTGCGCTCGCGGGGCGATGAGGATTATTAGCCTGCAGCTTTCACAGTGTGTTTTTATCTAAAAGAGATGTGAGCTAGGACGCGCTCAAGAAAGCCTATATTTTAGGGAGACAAAATGGAGAACTGAGAGAACTCTACCTAGCTCAGTTTGGTTTAGTCCTCTGGTGACTTCACAAGGAGGGGCTGTCCGCGAAGCCCTGCACCAGTCTTAGACCTGGGAGAGGGGGGAGGGCCAAGGCGCCACTCCAAAGGAGAAGTTGCTAGTTTTCTGTGATGTGTTTTCAAATGAACGTATCTAACCATAATCTCAGGAACTAAGCGAGAAAAAATAACTCAGCTGCCACAAATTGTTACCGAGATTTAGACACGAAAGCTAAGGGATGCCTAAGGTGAAAATAAAAAAAGAAAATATGCGGAGCAGTGTAAAGCATAGTGGCACACACTTGTAATCCAAGCATTTTGGAGGCTGAAACAGAAAGATAGCTGGGGGCTGGTCTACTCTAGTATGAGTCCAGGTCCCAGGGAGTAGGGGGATGGCCACAGAGTGAGAAAGAGTTAGGGAGGAACAAAAGAATTTATTCTCATAGTATCCTTCCACAAACACTGAGTTAATTATTTTTTAAAAAAAGTATTTGCTGAAAAGTTCCATACTTAACATATTAATGTATTTGGATCATCTCCATCCCTCCCACTACCCAAGACACCTTTCTTATTTTTTTATTTTTCCTTTAAAGATGCCATAGTGTCACTGTGTTGATCGAATTGGCCTCAAATAGTTCAAGGGATCCTCCTTACCTTACGATAGGCTCTCTCTATTAACTGTGGCTATATGTAAGCCTTAGCATGCAAAGATTCGGGAACTATTTATACGTACAGTCATGGGGAGTTAGTTCTGTGAGCTTCAATATGTTTACATAGTGAAGCACTAAATTAAAATTTTATTACATTTATTATTTTGTGTGTGGAAATCAAAAGAAACTTCCTGGAGTCAGTTCCCTCCTACTACCACGTGGGACCCAGGGATCTAACTTAGGTCATAAAGTTTGGCAGCAAGTGCCTTTGCACACAAATCCATCTCACTAACCCCAAAACGCCAAATTTTAAAAATGAAGTACTCTAGCCCAGCAGTAGTGACTCATGTCTTTAATCCTAGACTCAGGAGGAAGAGTCTCTGAGTGCCTGGTCTACAGAGAAAGAGAGAGAGAGTTCAAGGATGGCCAGGGCCACACAGAGAAACCCTGTCTCAAAAAACCAAAATAACAATAATAATGATAGTAATAGTAAATGAAGAACTCTGACTAATTGGAGTAATTTTCAGGATATTACCCAATGATAAAATCAAGCTATGAATATAAATAGCATACCTTTATTCATGTGCATTTGTATCCTCATGTAAAAAAATATTAACTTTTTGAGAACTATAAGGAAACATCAGACAAATGAGTGTGGATGGGATACAAAGAATAGAGATGGTAAATAGTATATTGCTCTCAGTAATCTTTTTTTTAAATAGCTCAGTTCTGAAGATTTCATTAAATCTTCATGGATTTAATGAAACCCTCTGACTCATAAATCCACCTGTATTGGCTGTACGTCAACTAAAAGAGATATAGAGCAGAATTACGACTTGCCATCAAGCATTTTGTGCTTTCTTTTCATAAAAATTCTAATAGCAAATCACAGAAGAGCCCAAACAGCTGTATTGCAGCTATTCTTGATAGTCTTCCAAGTGATACTTTAGGTCTAAAAGAATAGAATACACACCAGACAAGCATGGAACCTAGCCTAAGTGTGCAGCCTCATACCTCAAAGAAGCAAGTAGGTTTTATAATAATAATCCCAGAGTCTTGATTTTCCAGGGCTTCTCACATGAGAAGCCAGAGTAGCAGTCATCATGTTAAAGGAAACCAGAAGTTATGGTTGCATCGAAAATTTATAGCTTTGTAGACTGTCTATCAGTCCAGATACTGCTTATCAATCGGAAGGTACATCTGCTATAAGTAATGTTACTTAATAAAATTAAAACAATTTGAGTATTAAAATCAATTGTGATATGGTTGATGTGTTAGAATAGCGGCTCGAGTCTGGACACAGCACACTAGGCCCAAAACAGTTCCATGTGAGGTTTATTGAAAGGAGAAAGGACAAGGTGGCAGCTGAAATAGAAGAGAGGGAAGAGAGAGATAGGGGGAGGAACTTTCCTCTTATATATATGGATGGTGATGTGGTCATAGGTATAGGTGGGAGGTGAGCCCAATGGATTCTGGGAATATGGTGGCTTTTGCGTTGGCAACAGGTCTGTGAGGCCCGCCTATGTGACTTCATGGGTTTCAGAGGTCCTGATGCCATCGAGATAACTCAGTGGATAAGAGGATTTAGTGTTAAACCTGAGGTCAATCCTCAGGACATAAATGGTAGAAGGAGAGAGTTAACTGCTCCAAGCTGTACTCTGACCTTCACATGTGCACATTGACAAAGGTATGCCCCAAAACGCACAAAATAAGAGAGCGAATGTAATTAAAACAACAACAACAACAAAAACCAATTGTGAGGCTTACTATAGTGGCATATATCTATAATCCCCACTGAGGAAGCTGAAGCAGGATTGAGTTTGAGGTTAGCCTAAAGGCATATATATATATATATATATATATATATATATATATATAT
>NC_045030.1:10289047-10294808 GCF_008632895.1 Mastomys coucha | reverse complement strand
AAGATCTTGGGTACAAAAAGTGTCAAATAATAAATATAGAAAGAAATGGATTTTTATTTACGGTGACATGGTCTTACTGTGTAGCTCCTACTAGACTAGAACTCACTACATAGATTATATTGGCTTCAAACTTGAAGTGATCCCCCCCAAGTGCTAGTGTAAATAATAAATCTGCCTCTGGTTGGAGATGTCTTTGTCTTCTCCATGCCTAATGTCTTCTTTTCTAAGGGTTATTCCAGTGGAGCCAGGTCAGGAACCTGGCTTAGCGACCCACTGTTAGAGTTCTGTATAAACTCCACCCCCACAGATACCTGGCAGCAGCCAGGTATGCTCCTCCCCATGATTACCTGGCAATGGCCAGGTAGGCCTGGCCCTATAAAAGGGGCTGCTTGCCCCCTCCTCTCTTTCTTACTCCTGCTTCTCCCTTGCCTCTTGCTCTCTTGCTCCCCCTCCCTCCCCATTCCCTTCCCCCCTCTCTCCACGTGCTCATGGCCAGCCCCTACTTCTACTCTCTTCTTCTCTCTGCCTTTCTCTGCCTCTGCTACCCTCTTAACTCCCCTCCCATGACCTAAATAAACTCTATTCTATACTATACCGGCTTGTGCCTGCCGAGGCACTCCTTTCCCCCACACCTCGCCAGAACATATTCTTATAGCTCTTTCTCTTTTTATGATCATAATACCCACCCTTAGGAAAGTGTATTGACCTTTGGATAATGTACTTTCCCTTCCCCAAGTTCCTCCCACTTATTACAGTCCTTGTGAGCCAATACCAACATAGGATTCTGGATCCATTTGGGTTGACCTGTTTTTCTGAGTTCTTACTATTCAAACTATTATTTTGCTTCTCTCCTCTCTCCCTCTCCCGCCTCTCTTTCAGATGCTGGCCCGAATATGTTTTTAAAGTCCCTAAGACTTTGGGCTTTCTTACTCTTTTTTTCTAAGCTTCCTTCCCCACTATGCAGCTGCCTGTCACTGGCTGACCACCACTTCTGATTAACTCCTCTATTCTCCTCCACCAGGCAGCTGCAAGATTTATGGCTTGCATATCCTGACGATTTTCTTTTAAACTCTAACAAATTATCCTCAGTTGTTTGTTTGAGTCTACCCTTTGTCCTCTAGCTTCCATTTGTGTCTGTCCATAAAGTCTTTTATTATTGAAACTAAGAACCCCAAAATGGAACTCCAGTTTCTCAGACATTATAAGATGGCTTGGTCCAAGATTTCCAGTAACACTTCTTTCCAGCCTTTTAAATTTTAGTCATCAGAGAAACTGAACCTCTTTCTGCACCACTAGGATTTATGGGCATTTTTCACCACTCCTGGCCTTAAAAGGAAAAACACAAAAACTGTGCCCTCCCCGCAGCCTTTAGCAGGCTGAATCAGACGTGTTTTGCCACAGTTGGCTAGCCCACCTAGGGTGGAATCTTCTGACCTAGGTAAAGTCTGCCACATCTGCAGCTTCCTGCAAGAAGTCACTACCTGCAGAGCATCCTGAGCTCATTCTCCTGACGAGATCCTAGTGTAGTGGGGGATGGGTTTTCCCTTTAAGAATTCAGACTCAAGTAGTAAAGATTGAGCCTTGATCAGAGAACTTTGTCTTGGCTCCTTATTTCTCTCACTATCCTTCCCATACAGCCCCAGCTTTCCTTTCAGGAACCCAGTAACCCATGGTCGCTGGTGGCTACAAAAAACCACTGTTTGTAACTTTGGTAATTATTTCAAACAAGAATCTTGGCAAGTGCTGAATAATTTGAGTAAGATATTGTTATTTTATTTCACTAACTTAAGAAGGGGGAGAAGCATTGTTTTATAGAAATGTTGTCTGGCAGTCCACTCAGCACCTAGTGGAAATCATTGAACTTTTTAACTACTAACCATCATTAAGCTAATGTAGTGTGTCCTTTGGTGTGATGCAGTTAAATGCATGCTCTTATGTATTATTCTTACAAAACTTAACATCAGTTCAGTCATTAGAAAACAACAGACAAAAATCTCAACACTTTATATAACAAATGGCCTGGCTTGTTCTGATGATACACTACGGTAATCTCAGGATCCAGGAGGCTAAGATATAAGGATCTTGAGTTCAAGGCCAGCCTAGTCTAAATCCCAGCCCAGTCTCTGTCTTAGGGTTTTAACTACAGTGAACAGACACCATGACCAAGGCAACTCTTATAAGGACAATATTTAATTGGGGCTGGCTTACAGGTTCAGAGGTTCAGTCCATCATCATCAAGGTGGGAGCATGGCAGGATGTAGGCAAGCATGGTACAGGCAGAGCTGAGAATTGTACATCTTCATCTGAAGGCTGCTAGTGGAGGACTGACTTTAAGGCAGCAAGGATGAGGGTCTTAATAGCCCACACCCACAGTGGCACACCTACTCCAACAAAGCCACACCTGCTAATAGTGCCTCTCCATGGGCCAAGCATATACAAACCATCATAGTCTCTAATATATAGTGAGTCTGTCTTCAAAAACAGGAACAAGTATAGCTCTTTATTAAAATGAAAATTGATAGGTATATACATACATATGTAAATGAAATTGGATTCTGGGCTGGAATATTTTTTGAAAATCTATAGACATTGTGAGACTTGAAGAAGTTGAAACATGAGCTGTACATTAGCAGATGTTATTGATTATTCTTAAGCTTTCTACTTGTGAGAATATTACTATAGTTAGGACAGGGGAGAATATGTGTATTCTTTGGAGATGAAGATTGAAGTTCTTTAAGGCGGAAGGTATATTAGTGTTGAACAGAATGTTGTTTTAACTGTCCTACAGGTTTAAGATTTTTCAGCTTCAAGTATAAAAGAGTTAAGAAAAATAAGTGTCTTAACCAAAAATATTTACCAATATAACTTATTAATTCTGATAGTAAAAAATAAATTATTCATATAAGCAGAAAGAAAGAAACACCACTTTACCTCTCCTTCTAAACAGAACCTGAGGGCATAGTCAGCCCTAAAAATGGGCCTGCAGAATTTGGAGAGATGGCTCAATGATTAAGAGTATTGGTTCTTCTTCCAGACAACCCGAGTTCAATTCTCAGTACCCACATGGCAGTTCACAACCATCTACAACTGCAGTTTCAGAGGATCCAACATCCTCACGGGACAAAAATAAATAAATAAAAATGGGCCTTCCAACTATTAGCAATCTAGAAAGTAAATGGACCAAATATCATTTAATATAATTTTAAAACATAGTGATTTCAAATGAAAAGCACAATAAATAAATTAGAAGAAATTAATAATATAGAAAGTGATCCTGATCTGAAGCAGGCAGGCATGGTAGTAATCCCAGCACCAGAAGCTGAGGCAAGCAGATAGGTAGTTCAAGGCCAGCCTGAGTTTTAAAAAATAAACTACTAAAAATTATAAGTGAGGCCTAATGATACAGGCCTGTAATCTCATTATTTGGGAGGCTAAGACAAAAAGATTGCCATTTCAAGGCCTCCCTAGGCTACAGGGTAATTTTGAGGCAGGTCTGTGAAATGTAGTGAGCCTCCTTCTCAAAATCAAATTAAAAGATATGAGAATATACCCTAGTGGTAAAGTATTTACCTAGCTACCATTATGAAGCTGTATCAAGGTTTAATCCTCAGTACCTAACACACATACACACACACACACACACACACACACACACACACACACACACACACACGGGGTTGGGGGGGGAAGAAGAAAAGAAAGGTGATAGTCATTCAGGACATAGTACTCAAAACTATACACCTTGGCATTTCATTTGAAAAAGCAAGAAGACCCCTATTACCTTCCTTTAGCCCAGTGTTTCTCAACTTTCCTGATGCTGTGACCCTTTAATACAGTTTTTCATGTTGTTGTGACCTCCAACCATATAATTATTTTCATTACTACTTCATAACTATAATTTTGTTATTGTTATAAATAGTAATGTAAATATCAGATGTATCAGATATCAGATATTTGACCCCTGTGAAAGGATCATTCGAATGCAAAAGGTCACATGCCCCACAGGTTAAGAACTATAGGTTGTAAGAACTTCATTTAGCTGCCTCTAGAGATCCTGGAAAGATGATTGAACAGTTAAGAAATATCACTTGCTATCCAGAGGATAGGGATTGGGTTCCCAGCACCCACATTAGTGGCCTCACAACTACTTGCCCTGTAACTCTAGTCCCATGAGATTTGATGCCTTCTTCTGTCTCTGTGGGCACTCATACATAAGACATATACTCATGCAGGCATGCACATACATATATAGTAATAAAATAAAATAAACGTTTAAAAAATGAACACTTTTTTAAAGGCAGCCTTTTATTGGGACATGCATGTGCCTTTAATCCCAACATGTGTGAGACTGAGGTAGGAGGATGGTAAGTTTAAGGCCAACCTGGGTTACATAAGACCTAACTGAAAGCAAAGAGAAAAGAAATGGAATCCTCAGTTTTCATTTCTCTGAGTGTACTACAAATTTCCCTTCCTCTCTTGGAGCTGAAATGACAAAGTTCTGGTCAATAAAGATGGTTAAAAATTAGATATGGAACTTCTAGTCATGTATAAGTCTTAAACGGAAGAATTATCCTCTCTTCTTGCTCCTCTCTGTTGCCTGTAATGCAGTTATTATCTGAGACCATGAGATGTAAGAAGGCTTTCAGTTACAATAGTGTGTGCATCTGTTAATTTCTTTTATATTGTCAGTAAATTTATTTTCTTTGAAGCCATCATTATTTGGAATTTTGAGTCACAAGTAGAAAACATAATTCTATTGATATACTCTAAACCCTCCCATATACCTTTCCTTCCTCTCAATGCAAGGCCCCAATTATGAAATGATAGATAGATAGATAGATATGAGAGAGAAATATATGTGTATATATCTGTATGTATATATTTATAATTAAAAAACACATCCTGCTAAGTCTTTATAATATTAATCATATATATGTTTTCAGAGAGCTCACCATTTGGGTAATTAATTAGTATTCTTTTCACTGGGGAAGACTTTTTTCCAGTCCTCAGCATTCCATAGTTGCCTGCAGTTGCTTGGTAGATTTGAAGCTTTGTGAGCTTTTCCCTGCCTACATTACCATAGTCCCTAACTACATTCTAAATATTGGTCCTTATACCCACATAAAAGTGTGATCCTCACCCTGCATCAAAGAAACTTCTCTTTGCAACAGATAGAGACCATTACAGGAAACCGCATGTAATCAAAATGCAGAGTTGTGGAGCCCAGTCCCAGTTGAGGCAACTCCTGAACCTCAGGCTTAGGGATCATTGCAGAAGAATTGTCAGAAAGACTATAAAAGCTGGAGGAACTGGGAGTTTGTAGGGAGATTCTGCCTCGTGGGAATGTCAGAAGCTAATATACATCGATTTTGTTTATTTGTTTTGTTTTGTTTTTGTTTGCTTGCTTTTTCCTTTTAGAAAGTTCAAAATCAGACTTAAACTCACCATCCTCCAGTCTCAGCTTCCTGAGTGCTGAAAATACAGGCATGTACCACCATACCTGGCTAATATACTTCTTTAGAATGATGTAGAAAAAAAAGTAAATGTGTCTATTGCTTCCCTGTTCAAGAATATTTCCACCTAGTTCAGTTCTGTTACACCCCAGCAATGACTAGGGTTCTCTTTTGGTAATGGGGATAGCTATCATACAGCTAGATTCCCAGCATTCACAAAGAAGTACCAGGAGGATCTACCTGAGTTGGAGGCCAGCCTGAGTTACAGAGTGAGTTCCAGGGCAGAGAGAGAGGAGAGAGAAAGAGAG
>NC_045030.1:10282777-10288243 GCF_008632895.1 Mastomys coucha | reverse complement strand
CCTCGAACTCAGAAATCCGCCTGCCTCTGCCTCCCAAGTGCTAGGATTAAAGGCATGCGCCACCACCGACCGGCATGAGTTAGATTTTTGTAGTGACTACTTGAATTCATGTTTTTGTGCTTCTAAGCATGTGAGTACACATGTGTATGCAGGTACACTTATACATATGTGTGAAGGCTAGAAGTCAACCCCTGGTGTCGTTTCTAAGAGCCTAACTTTTTTTTTGAGGTAGGGGTTCTCAGTAGGATCTAGACTGGGTGGCCAGTCAGCCTATCTCTTCCTCTCAACATCTGTCATCACAAAGTGTGTACAAACATCATCATGTTTGGCATTTTACATGGGTCCTAGAATCACATTCATATCTTCATTCATGCTTGGCAAGCATCTTAACAACATCTCTCCAGCCCCAGATGTTTATTTGAATGCGTGTGCACATGTGCATATGTGCATGTGTGCATGTGTGTGTGTGTGTGTGTGTGTGTGTGTGTACATGTGTGTACCTTTATTTGATCTTTTTGGTAGCCAGAAGGTGTCTAATTGACCCTTAGTCTATCTTAACAACGAAACTGGGCTTAACTGGGCTGGGAAAAATAGAAATCAGTAAGGAAAACACTTTGAAATATATCCAAGGATGTGAAGGTATCCCACTGAGATATATATGGATCAAGTTAAACAACTCAGAAATGTCTCCTAGAAACAGGAAGTGAAAATGTGATGGAGTTTCTTAACAAATGACAAGTAACTTGAGTGTAGAGTAAAGAACTTAATGTATAGTGATGAGATAGGAAATCCATCATCCTGGTTGTTCCATGGTTCAAGACCAAGTTTTTAGTCTCAAATTCCAAGAACTACTGCCCCTTCTTTTAAAGTTCCTGCATGCAGGGACAGAGTATTGAGGGAAGGTTAGAGCTTTCTAAGCACATCAACATTAGTTCTTTTCCAGACTCCAGGTCAGCGGTGATATTGAATCAAGCCCTTTGGATAATTTTTTAAATGCTGGCTCTGGCTGGCTACATCAATAGTCCCCAGAGGGGCTACGTCTGACATTTATAAAGGTGTTTACCCTTTGTCTTACCTAAACAGACAAAAGTCAGAGTATCCTCTGAATCATGTGGCTCTAGGCAAATTTAAGTCTAGGCTCCTCTTTAACTCATGCCCTGAACTTTCAATATTTCAAGACACAATTTGAAAACCAAGAAGAATTGTTTTGTAAAGCCAGGCAGTGGCTTCCTTGAGTAGATTAGCAATTAAGTTCAAATCAGCTTCACTTTAGAGATTGCAGCTCCAGGCATTCCCACTGGCTGGGACCAGAAAGGCGAGGTAAAATGGCATGATAAACAGATGGTAATCTACACAGTTTGATCAATATGGAACTTGAGGCAAACAGGACCTTCCTTAAAAGCATCCATTTAAAGTACTTGAATTATAAACCAGATAACTAGCTTTAATTTTCTCAACATGTTATTGTACAAACACCACTCAAAAGGGCTGATGGAAAGTGCCTCCACATCCATTTTCCATCCTTCCCTGCCCTGCTGTGACCCCCTTAGGATGCTTCCTTTTGCAATCTTTGCCTTTACAGTTCTGCTTGATTTGGGCTCTGGGAGTGAGGGTCAACAAGGGGAATGAAGGACAGGAGAGAAAGTTCAAGTGTTTATTCTATCACTGTTAACATCTTGCTATTTTCTAGTCACACCTAACACTTAAGCTGAGGTTGTGGTTGTTTAGTCACCTCCATTAAACCACATCTGCCATCTTCCATAACAGCTGATATCCTATAACAGTGGACTTTTCTCCATACCGAGTCAGGTCAAGCAGTTGCTAAACTGTGGATGCTTCATCATCTCTAGCTAACCCATCCTGTTACATCCCCTCTTCACTTCAGTCATCCATCGGACTCCTGGCAGCCTCTGTTTGGGGGCTAACACCTGGGAGCTAAGACAGATGCTCTCTGTTGACTGTTTGTCTTTGAAGAAGCCGCCTGACCATGCCTACCACCTGAGTACGCCAGCCAGCCAGCCGCCTGAAGATCTTCTGAACCTGGGGACTTTGGCACCTGAACTTTCTTTGTAGTGTAATCTAGAGACTTGTTTTCAGTTTCTCCTGTGACTATAAAAACCCTGGTTTATTCTCAGTAAAGTGGAGCCTTGACTGGGACACAACTTGGCTTCGTGTTTTGTCTTTGCATTTTAAACCCTCTATTTCAAGTCCTTTATTCCCTCCTAGCTGAGGAGAACCCCATTAGTGAAACTGCGGGCAGTTTCACCATCCCATCCCATTGTAAATATTCCAGTCTTTGAAAGTCTGTTCAGAAATACTAAGAAGTAAAGAAGGGGTTGTGCATGTATCCCAGCACACAGAAAGCTGATGCAATTGGAGAATTGCCATGAGTTTCAAGCTACCCTAGGCTACAGAGTGAGACCTTGTCTTAAAACAAACAAACAAACAAACAAACAAAGCAGACCACACATTTCAGATGAGTTTGTCTTGTGCTCTTTATCATATTTGACCCTGCCAGCCAGAGTTCAGAAAGAAATAGAAAGGGTAAGGTTATTCAGCAGCAAGTCTCAGAGGCTGAAAACATTCTAAGCCTAAATAACATTGTATAGAGACTAGAGGCTTCTAGGAGTAAGCCTAGATTAGGAGACAGAGGCAGTAAGCCTCAGAGACAAAACTTATTCAGGAGAATTAAAAAATACTTTTATATCTGTGCTTTTAGAGATCCCTCATTTATGTCTAGTACATATAAAGACAATTTATTTTTAAGTGTGCGTGTATATGTATATGTGGGTGCCCATTCTCTTGTGCATGCACACCCACAAAGGTCAAAAGATGGTATAAGATCTTCTAGAACAGGAGTTAAGGAAGGTTGTCAGTCACTTGATGTGGGATCTGGGAACTCCAATCCTCTGTAAGACTAGCAAGTACTCTTAACCACTGAACTAGCTTTCTATTTCCAGGATCTCAGTTCTTTAAAAAAAAAAAATGTTAGCTGGGTATTGTGGTGCCACATACTTATAAAACTAGCACTCAAGATGCTGAAGAAGGAGAATCTCCTTGAGTTTGAGCCCAACTTTAACTATATAAGAAGCTCCTGCCTTTAAGAAAAGTGAATTTAAAAAAAAAAAAGTATTGATTCCATTAACTTCAGAGTGAAATTGGCATATATTTTGATTATAAAACACAGAAAATTAATGAATACATATTATTAATAACCTTGTCACCAAATAAATCTCAGGCATTAAATAATATATAGCTACCTCTTGAAATATTTTTATAATCAACACGATGTTTTAAAATTTATGAAAATCCCCAATTCTAGACCTTGCTATTTAAGTTGCCAGTTAAAATCATCTATATTATTTTACTATAAAACTTTAATACTTAACTGCATTTCAATATGATTAGTTTCCTATGTAATCCTAGATATTTTTGTTCATTTAGATGAATTGCTATCCAGACTGTGATATAGAAATCATTACAATAATCTTCCTTAAGTAGCCAGCCAAGACTCATCAATTGTTGAATTTTTTAAAAGCCTATTGATTTCTAGTGGTAATGACCTCTTAAGCTGGTATTCTCTGAATGAATGATTAGAATAGTGGTTTGGCTCTATTGAGTCATGGAAGTAATAACTTCCATTGAAAGTGTTCCTAGAAATAAGAGTATCTAGGGACAGACAAATCCATATCTATTGCTTTTCCTACTGTCATTTTTGAGATTGCATTTGCCCAGAATTAAAGAACAAAGCACAAAGCTGCCAAGTTGAATATGTCACAGTCATTGTTTGCTTATAAGTACTTCTAGATTTTACAGAAATCATCCAGCATCCCTTTCAACATTTTGATCTAATTTTTTTCTACTAAATTGTCTTTAATCACCACTGCAAGGTTTCCAGTGATTCCTGTAAATACTTCTATTTTGAATTTGTATTAATAACTTGGATTCTATATTATCTCTGTTTTGCATTTCAGTGTAGAGGACCAGAATATTCCAATGTACAATGACTGCAAGAGACTATATATGGCATCCTAAAATATACTCTTTGGCATAATGACTATTTTGAACTCAATTTGGGAGGAGAGGATCTGCTTCCAGATAGTCTTTCTCTATAACCTAAGTACGAGACTGACTATGTAGCCAAGGTTTGCTTTGAACTCACTATTTTCCTGCCTCACCCTCTCAATTGTTATGGATTACAGACCCATGCCACTATGCTTGGCTCTTGAAATGATTAATTTGAGAAGAGAGTATTACAGGAGAAACAGGTTTTCTTTTGTGGGAGAAATTACATCTACATAGAAGGGCTTCACTTGTACTCTCTGTCGCTCTGTCTATCTGACTGTTTTTCTATCTCTCTGTCTCTCTCATAAAAAGCACAACCATATTGTTAGATACTGTTATGATAAGAAAGACACCAACTTAGCTCTATATAATAAAACTTACTCTTGTTTACCATGCTTATTCTTGGCATCTCTTCATATTTGTTCTCCTCAGGCCTCACTTTCTGTTTCAGATAAAAATACTATGTAAGCTTAAACAAAAAAGGCTTGAAATTTATTCATTTGACCAGTATATACATCGTCATCAAGTTCATTGAAGTTCCTAGAAAAAAAAAAGCCAAACCTATGTTAAATATTCTACAAACCTGGTTGATTGGTTAGAACTTCAGGGATTGTTAAACAGCAAAATATTACAGGTTAAGAGCCAAAGTATCTTGGGTTCTTCTACCTCATTAGTAGCCAGCTACTCATTGTTCTCTTCTGTGTACAACCTAACATCCAACCTTGTGACTATTACTATTAGGTAAATCCTTTCGGAATGTACTAATAGACCACTAGCATTCACTGGCCCAAAGGATAAGAGCTCCATAAGATAGAATCTGAGGTCTATAGGCGAGATTTCTCAATATTGCTGTAACATGCTACCTGATGATCTCACCTATGTGTTTTAAAAATGCTTTGATTTATGGCTTTCTTTTGTTCAATGACTGGGCAAACTTCATCAAACTATCACCATTTTAGAAAATGGTATTTAAAGTCAAGAAAATCTATGTTTCCTGTCAGTAGACACTCATATTTGGCTTTAGCATAAACTCTTTTATTATTTTTGAGGTGAGGGTCAGGCTTATGCATGGACAGATGTATATATGAGGTATCCTAGTATTAAATATTTGCTTATCTTTTCCTGTTAATCTCTCTGGCTTCTATTGGTAATGTCTGAGGAGTCTCTGTATTTAAGTTAATTTTGTTATTACAATGTCCCATCTCCAAGTTAGATTCTTTACCTTCAGCATATGTTCTATGTTCCAAAAATAGAAGCATGATACTTTATAATTCCGCCCTTTTATTTTTGTGGTTCCCTGGGCTTCATTCTCTCTACAGATAAAATTTTACCGCTCTCAGCTTTCGAGTGACAGAGGGGGTTCAGCGTCCTCCTCTGCCCCTTCCCTGCAAGTGGATCGCC
>NC_045030.1:10266063-10271133 GCF_008632895.1 Mastomys coucha | reverse complement strand
CAGAAATCCACCTGCCTCTGCCTCCCAAGTGCTGGGATTAAAGGTGTGCGCCACCACCGCCCGGTGAGTGTCTGCCTTTCTAAGCAATACAATTTCTTTGTTTTCTTCTGTCCTCAAATAATATTTAGGGGTTTTTCCATCTCCTTTCACCTTTTTTGTGTGTTGTTTGTTTCTTTCTTTGCTTGTTTTTGGTCACTTTCTTGCCAGTTTCAAACTTGTATTTCTGTTACTGCTTACCATTTGCCATGTCAGGACATTTCAATGGAATCCTTTCATAATGTTTACATGAAGATCATTAAGACAAAATCTAAAGCTCCTGTTCATCAAATCATCTCAAGCTCATTGACCAGGAGTATCAGAGAAGATTTCGATTGAATCAGCAGTTCTAAAACTGCCTCAGAGGAGATGATATATTCAATAGGATTATCCCCTTGCTTCAAAGAGGACAGCAGATGCAATAATCCTAATTCATTTAAGATATCAGCTTCCTGGCACATCAAGTCAGAGATGGAAAACCCTTAGGCTTCTAATCTTTCTTGACTTGCTTTCTATCTCTTTTACACCTCTGTTCTCCTTTCCTCTCTGGCCCAAATCACTAAGTAAATTGTAAAATATTACAACTGAGTTTATGTGTGAATGTGTGTGTGTGTGCGTCTGTGTTTGTTCAGAGGTACAAAGGAGTGAGAAATACGAGTTCAATAGGCTTTGATCACCTCAGCATGGCAGAATCTTCCTTGCCTCATTTGCTGAAAGACAGTTGTAACTATCCCATGAACATTTCTCCACTCAAGAATTTGGGTTAGATTATCAATATAAAAAGAAAATGAAAAAAAAAACATGTACAAGTTGAGTATAGTGATATATACCTATAATCCTAGCATGTGGAAACCTGAGGCAGGACAATGGCCATAAAACTGAGTTTAGTTTGGGCTACGTTTGAGTTGTAGGGCAACTAGGACTATGTAATAAGACCTGTAGACTACTGCAAAAACACGGTGGTGAGTACAGCTTACTGGTAGGATGGTTTTCTAGCAAGCCACCCGGTGTCCATTCTCAGTACTAGAAAAAGGATAGTTCCTCTAGAAATGCAATAGAACATGTCTATGCTTTCAAGACCTCACAGTGAGTGTTACTGTACAACAGCTGTATACACTGTAAAAACAAATGCCTTAACTTCTGGCTGCATGCTGCTCAAACAACATGGTGACCAAACAGTTAATGACACACAGCTTGAAGTGCAGTGCTAATCCTGAAGGTTTTTACTACAGAATACCCTTGGGCTTTACTAATGATGACTTTATGGGTCAAGTGTCATTTACGTAAAATCCCTTTGGCAGTTCAGTAAATCATCTTACTGCATTTTCTACAGTAAAAAGAGCAATGATTTGTATAAAAGAATTAAATTCTTAGAAACTGCAGCACAGTAGGACAATGATTTAACCTGCTAATATATTACTTTTCAGTCAACTTTTCATTGAACCATCCATTGAACTAATATGGATGAAGCACATCTAATATACAGAGTATTTTAAGACTAAGTTCAAGTAATACAGACAATATCTTTTCTTTTAAAAAAGCAGTATCCCATTTGTGTATATACACCATAGCACACATGTGGAGGTCAGAGGATAACATTCTGGAGTTAGTTCTCTCTATCCTCCATGTGGTTTCTTGGGTTAGAACTCAGCTCATTAGACTTGGTGACAGGCAAGTACTTTTGCATACTGAGGCATTTTTTTGCCTACACTTTTAGCATTTCCTCTAGGCTCTGCACAACAATTACTTAGTAATAGCTGCCAGCCAGGTTGGCCTCTCTCTCTCTCTTCCTCCTCCTCTTCCTCCTCCTCTTCCTCCTCCTCCTCCTCCTCCTCCTCCTTCTTCTTCTTCTTCATCTTCTTCTCCCCCTCTCTCTGTCTCTCTCTTTTCTCTCCCTCCCTCCATCTCCTACTCTCTTTCTTCCCTACATGTCCCTGGCTGGCCTCTTCTCCCTTTCCTCTCCTTCTCTCTTCTGTGTCCTTCTCTTACCTGTCCCCATCTCTTACCTGCATTTTCCCTGTCCCCCATGTCCCAAATAATCTCCTTTTTTATTAGTCTGGTTGCATTGTTCAGGAGAATACCTTGGTAGGGCCCCACTAAGGCACCCCCTCAGGCCACTGTTTTATAAAACACAACATAGACAATATCTTTTTCAGTGTCTTAATGGGAGAAAAAATAGTTTAAATGCAAATATAAGACATGATTGTTTACAAGTTGGAGGAGAAATTTTCTCAAGGACAGAGAATAATTTCAGAATGTAACTTTCACTTTAACAGTAAATTATAAGTATTTTTCAAATTTTTATGAACTCCTCATAATCACTTTTTAATGATTATGTATCACTACATCAAAGGAATACAGTGATTTTAAAAAAGAAAGCACATGTGTATTTACATATTTTTGTAATGTGAACTAATGATGTGATTGAATATATAAATTAAAGCTGTTCATATATTTGAAATTACTTCTAAAAATTAAGTTTGCTTTAATAAAGAACATTATTCTTAAAGCCCGCAACAATGGCACTTGTCTTTACTCCCAGCACTGAGAAGGTAGATGCAGGCTGGATCTTAGAGTTTGAGATCAGGTTAATCTACAGCCAGTGCTCAGGAGAGAAATCCTGTCTGGAAAACCAAACTAACTAACTAACTGACTGACTGACTGACTAACTAATTAACTAACTAACAACAACAGAGGATATTATCCTTTTAGTTTTAATCAAATAAATATGGGCATCAAGTTGCCCTAGAGGGTAAAAGGTGCTTGTCAGGAAGCCTGATGTATAGAGTTCAATCAATGCCTGACCAAGTTTAGGCATTTTTGAACTTTTGAGTATGTGCTAATATAATGGGTGTGGTGGTTTGAATAGGTATGGCTCCCATAGACTTGAGTATTTGAATGCTTGAGCGTTAGGGAGTGGTGATATTAGGAAGTGTGGAATTCTTAGAGTCAGTGTGGCCTTGTTGGAAGAAATGTATCAGTGTGGGGGTGAGCTTTGAGGAACTATACTCAAGCTATGCCTAACATGGAGCACAGTCTCCTTCTGCTGCCTTTGGAATAAGATGTAGAGCTCTTATCTGCAGCCCCATGTCTGTCTGCACACTGCCTTGCTTACTCCCATAATTGACAATGGACTAAACCTCTGAAACTATAAGCTACCCTCAATTAAATGTTTGCCTTTATAATAATTGCCTCAGTCATGGTGTCTCTTCACAGCAATAAAAACCTAACTATGACAATAGGGAAAATACTACTTTGTTAATTTTTATTACTGTAGATTGTACTTATTCCTTCCTGGTTCTATATATATATATGTATGTATATATACATATATATATAGTATATAGTTAAAGTATTCATGTTGTTACTTATTGATGTATATGAGTCTTATATATTAAAAAATATAACTGTTGGCCTTTCTAAGCAAAACATATCACAAATGAAAACTCAGCATTTCTGCCTGAATCTCTAGTTTTAAAGTAACTACAGACTGAAACATATAACTAAGTCTCTCTTCTAAAGTTTCATATTGACTTCTTTTAAAGTTTCACAGTATATCACTTTTGATTATTTTATTTATTTTTACTTAAAAATCACATTTATTATGTATCTGTTTGTGTGTGTGTGTTGCCCTTGGAGAGGACAGAGAATAACATTGAGGATTCAGTTGTCCTCTTCCACTTTGTGGGTCCTAGAGAGATTGAACTCGGTACATCAGGCTTTGTGGCAAGTACCTTTTCCCATTAAGGCAACTTGATGCCCATATTTCTTTGATACAAGATCTAACTGTGAAATCAAGCATGCCTCAAACTCATGAGCCACCTGAGTGCTGTGGGCTAAGTAAGGCATGTATTACCATATCCTGCTCGGTGTTTCACTCTTAAAATAATTTTCTAAGGGAAATAATGGTTCCTGCATTTGTGTTTCTGCTATTTGTGCACATAGCATTTCTTTTTCCCAAAATTCTGAACCCTTTCTTGTTTCAGAAGGGATTGTTTGAGATCAAGCTCCCTGTTTACCAGAGGTTGACTGAACCAGACATCAGAAATCATGTTTGTGATCTGTATCAGATGAAGTGAACCTTGGAAGTGTACAGGTTTAGAAAGAAGGACCAAAGGTGTGCTATGTGGTGGACTCACTTGGGATTGTGGGAGATCTGCAACTCGAATCCCTTTCTTTGTGATCCCATTTTGAGATACATGGACCAAAGGACCATTAGCCTTGACCATCATCAAATGAGGTCTACACCTAGACAAGAAGCATGACCTTAAGGCAGTTGGCTCTTTTTGTTATAGGATGATTCTTAGACAGAAACTATGTTGGGTCTTTTTGCCACCAACCTTCTCAGCAGCTGGGATAATGAATATTTCAATTTACATAGTTCTGATGATTTAAAATTGTGTGTGTGTGTATGTGTATGTGTATGTGTATGTGTATACTATGTTTATGTAGGTGCCCATAATGACTAGAAGAATGTGTCAGATCCCCTGGATCTGGAGTTACAGGTGACTGTGAGCCACACTATGTGGGTGCTAGGAGTTGAACTCCTGTCTTATAGAAAAATAGCAAGTATTCTTAACTGCCAAGCTATCTCTTTAGCCCACCATCTTTTCATTTTTATGAGACTTTGTATGGTTCTGCTCTGGAAGTAGTCTTGGAATATAAATTCTAAAGGGGAAAATAGATAATAGTATGGTTTAGATTTGAACTGAAAGCTGGCTAACACCTTTAATCCAAGCACTTGGGAGGCAGAGGCAGAAGGATATCTGTGAATTCCAGGACAGCCTTGTCTACAGATAGCCTGGACTATATAAAGAAACTCTGTCTCAAGAGAAAGAAAGAGAGAAACAAAGAAACAAAGAAACAAAGAAACAAAGAAACAAAGAAACAAAGAATTGTTCTTCTGGAAAGGCCATATGTTGGAGTCCTGGTCCCAGTGTAGCAGTGCTCAGAGATGGGGCTTTTGTTGAAAGACCCCTGGGGGAGACACCCACTCAAATCTCGGGAGGACGTACACCCAAGGAATCACGAGAG
>NC_045030.1:10254330-10265399 GCF_008632895.1 Mastomys coucha | reverse complement strand
CCCATAACTTTTCTTCCTAGTCAGCACAGGTCTAAAGCTTTAATTTCTCCTTACATTGTAAGTGATTAGAACATAGAAGTCTGGTCTCATAATGGATAGACTCATAGCTTATTAGGCTTTTGAAAGGTGGTGGGAACAGTAGAAAGTAGACCCAGTGCCACAGATCACTGGTGCATGGTCTTGAAAGGTACACTGAAGTGGAAACTTCTAGTTTCTTTGGAAAGTTAGTTATGTCAAATGATGTTTTGCTGGGGAACACAGGTGAAAGGATGTTTTGCTAAAGCAAACACTTGAAAGACTATTTTCCTGAAGCAGACACAGGTGAAATGATGCTTGGATATAACAAACACATGAACAGGCTTTTTTTTTAGAGGGGATTGTATGCAATTAAGTATTAGCCCAAACAGAGACAAAACACCCATAAGTACCCATAGTGGTAACTTACAGTTGTTGGTGTCTATTGATACAAATAATCTATCATTTTTATATTAAAATTTATTGGAGCTCAGACAGAGTAAAAACAGTAAAGCCATACAAAACTGACTATTGCATTGTTTAGGTATGGATTCACATATGATGAAGACAGTAACAGTACTAGTTACCAAAATCCAAGAGTGGTTTTATCTCTGAAGGTTCAAAAAGACTCAATTGACTTAAAGGGGCAAATATGTTGTATCATATGTATCACTTGCCACACCAAGCTAGTTCACAGCATTTTCTAACATCTCTTTAAGATGCATCTCTTACATCTACAGGCAGAGGTCATTTCTGGTCACCATTACTCTCCAGTTCACCCTTGGCAAGTGTTATCAGGGAGAGAGCTCTGATCTTGCATCCTAACAATCCCCTCTGTTGGTCTCATACATGGTCATGGGGAAGATGGAGACCAGTTCTGGCCCATTGTTTCCCCAGATGGCTTGCTCCATAGAATAGACTGGTATTCACCTAGGAACAAGAGACTTCTGGTATCCCTAACCTCAGTTGCCTGGAGCTCAACACAGGGGAGCCCTTCTTAATTTTTAACATGTTAGAATGGCTGACCACACTTTTTTTGGCTAGTGACCTAGTCAATGGCTAGGCAGAATAGAGCCAGCACACCTAAGTTTGTTGGGGGCTTGCTCAGAGCCTCAGTGTAAGTCTGGGCTTACACAGAGCATCTGGTGTCTGACTCACTGAACATATTCACAAAGTTTTTCCCATGGTCTTTTCTGCTCCTTAACAGTCAGGGTGATTTTGCCTCTAAACCTTCAGTGCCCAGTGAGTGCAAGGCTCAACCAAAAACTTAAGGGCATGTCCAGAGAATGAGAGATGGCTAAGGTCTTTAGGTCTGACTAGGACACATCTTTGAGGTCTTTTGTTCCTGGTACATCCTTTAACTGTCTCTCAGCCCCTCAAGTCCTGTGTTGTGGGAGGCTTGTGGGCTGACTCTTGAGACCTTGCCAGGAGCTCTGCACCTAGTTAAGCCAAACATGGTCTCTTAAGCTTAAGATGGCATCACCTTTCTATAGTCATTACTTGGCACAGGACTGGACCTAAGTCTATAGAATATCTATAGAAGGTGCCAGTTCTTAAGGAAGAGACCCACTTTGCAGGGCAGACATGATATTTGGGATCTGACTATGCCACTGGCTTGGCATGACCAAGTTTCTTTCTACTTCTTTTTCTTTCTTTCTTTCTTTCTTTCTTTCTTTCTTTCTTTCTTTCTTTCTTTCTTTTTTTTGCTTCCTTCTTTTTAATTTAATCTTTAAGCTCCCACAGTGTGCATAAATCAAGTCCAAGCTCCTTTATATTAGCTTAAAGCAGAGTAAAATGGCCAATTTAATTCAGAAGTTCTAGATGACCAGGATGAGTTACCAGGATAGTTACTGTCCTTCAAAACCAGAAAGCCAGAGAGGGAACCTGAAACCAGCTGGGTGGTTTTTATTTGTAACTCCAGAACTTTCTAGGCAAATAAAGGAAGACAGCTGCTAGTCGGCCTAGGCTACATAGTATAAAAGCAAAACAAAGTCCAACAAGATGGTTCATGAGGGAAAGGTGCTTGCTGTCAAGGCTGACAGTCTGAGTTCAATTGCAGGGACCCACACACTAGATCATGGACTCTCAAAAGTTGTCTCTAACCTCCGCACATGTGCATATAATGATAATCTGCTACCTGGAGTTACTGTGGGGTTTGTCCTCAGCCCTCCTATTCCTCAGGCCATCTAAACAGCCTACACACTTTTATTTGGGACATTCAAATCTGATTTATAGGAAAGAGAACATCAAGTGGAAGAGAAAGAATGGGAAGTGGCCCAAGGCAACAGTTCGAAGATGGCCAACCTTGAACATGGAGACATGTCTGCTGGCTGTTTGGCAGGTCTCTCCACAGGTTGTGCTGTCATAGAGATATGATGCCTTGCAACAATTCATGAGGGGTGGGCGAGAGATTTGCTGCCTGCCTCGCTCCTATCTCCCTCTTGTATTAGTTTCCTCATAAGGCTTGTTGTTGGTGGCCCCATGAAATATCAGCTGCCATGTCTTGAAATGGGCATTCTGTCCAAGAGTAGAGGGAAGAGACAAACTCTGGGCATGTGGACAGTGAAGGCCAGGGAATCTGATGCAGTACACATTATATGTCCTGTATGTTCCAGCACTAAGATGTAAAAAAACATAGTTTTCAGAGATCTTTCCCATGGTCTGACCCTGGAAACTGTGGAAGACCTAGGGAGAGAACCTGGGCTTTTGTGGAACAGGCATGAGAGAATTTCATGCTTGGGGTTGACAGGAAATGAGCTTTCTAGTAAAGTACTATCTCTTGCTCTGCCTTCTAATCTGGCAGAAGTCAGTAATTCCCTGAGAGGGGAGAGTATCAGATTTTGAGGAATCTATGATGGTGTCCAGAGCTTCATGTAGGCTTCTCCACCATTTCCTAATCTTCCTGTCTCCATATGAACCTTCACCTACTCCAGAGATGATCTGGTTTTGGGCAATAGAATCTTGGGTTAGAGACTACAGGAAAGAGAGCTAAAGCTCCTGGCCTAGAACAAGAGGACCATCTGTCCCATCTGTCCCATCTGTCTGTCCATTGTTGGCTTGAGGTTGCAGGGAGTCTTACTTGGGCAGATGAGTTCTTTTTTGCTGGCTTAGATGGTCAGATCTCGTGGGCTCTTGATTATTCTCATCGGATTTATGTGGTCAATATCTGCTATGGATCCATTTATGTCGTCCAAGGTCATCAGAGTGGAAGAACTTCCATGTACAACCTTTCCAGTCACATATATAGGGCTTCTCACCTGTGTTTGTGTTGGTGACTCATGAGGTGAGAGCGCTTGGTACAAGCTTTTCCACAGTTGTCATATGAGCAGACATAAGGCCTTGAAACTAGGGGCTATCTCCTGGATGCCCTTCTTGAAGTACTGGGTCTCTTTCTCTCCTGTGGAGCAGGTGTGAGCTGATCACATGTGAAAGGTTCTTCCTGGACATTTGTCTGGGTCACAAATGAATTTTGGGAGTCTAAAGATAGCAATTCCTGGAACCTAACTGGGACCATCTCAGGATTGCAGGGATTTATGGAGTGCAACATCTGATCCATAAAGGGGGGTTACAGCATGTGTCTCAGTGGAAGGCGTGCCTGGGAACAGCAATATTCCATGTTTTAAAGAGTTTGTGGTGGCAGACGCTATCGGGGGTACAGAATAAGGCATTGTTGAGGCACTGCTGTGGGTCATTACTGAGGCTCCACAGGAAGCTGGGCTTGGCAGGCCACCATGAGGTCATCATGAAATTCTCACTGAAGGAAGTGGTCACTCCCAAAGTACCTGAACTTCTGAATAGCATCACCTGGGATTCCCCCCAATCAATCTCTGACAATAATCCTGGGGAGGTGTATGAGTCAGATGAGAGAGTCACCTTGCACCATACTTAGGTAGCAACCTAATGAACTGTGACTCCCATTGCATCTGAATTCCTCAGCTAATGCCATATAGGGCTTCATCATCTCTGGTAAGTATTAAGTGGCTGGTGGCTGATGAAATCCACTGTTACCAGAAGGCATGGGCATATGCAACACTGGCATCACCATCTCATTATGCATGGGAGACTGGTGCATAGCCTGTTGCTCATTGGCTTGCTCCTTGTTGGCTGAGACACAATTTCAGAACAAACTGGAGGCTGGCCCAGCCCAACACCGCCATAGGCATGGGTCTCAACTTCACTAAGCCATCAGAATTTATCATCTTACAGAATTTAATTGATAGGTACAATTAATATACTTAAAACTGACAGTTATGATTACAAAGCAGGTTTTTTTAATTGGATATTTTATTTGTTTCCATTTCAAATGTTATCCCCTTTCCCAGTTTCCCCACTACAAACACTCAATCCCATTCCCCCTTACTCTGCTTCTATGAGGGTGCTAACCCACCCACCTACCCAACCATTCCCACTTTACCGCAATAGCATTCCCCTACACTGGGGCATCAAGTCTTCCAGGACCAAGGGCCTCAGCTCCCATTGATGCCAGATAAGGCCCCTTCAGCTCCTTCAGTCCTTCCCCTAACTCCTACTTTGGGGTTCCTGTGCTCAGTCCAAGGGTTGGCTGTGAGCATCCACATCTGTATTGGTCAGGATCTGGCAGAGCCTCTCAGGAGACAGCTGTATCAGGCTCCTGTCAGCAAACATTTCTTGTCATCAGCAATAGTGTCTGGGTTTGGTGTCTGCATGTGGGATGGATACTCAGGTGGGACAGTCTCTGGATGACCTTTCTTTCAGTCTCTGGTCCATTCTTTGCCCCTATATTTTCTTTAGACAGGAGCAATTCTGGGTTAAAATTTTGGAGATGGGTGAGTGGCTCTATCCCTCAATGGGAGGGCATGCCTAATGTCTGGATATGGTCTCCACAGGTTCTCCCTCCCCTTTGTGGTGTATTTCAGCTAATGTCATCCCCATGGGGTTTGCGGGGGCTCTTGCTTTCCTGGCATCTAGGACTTCCTGGTTGCTACCTCCAATTCCCCATCCCCCATTGCTAGACAACTCTGTTCAATTTCCTGACCCTCTGTCCATCTCCTCCCATACTTGATTCTGTCCCTCTTTTCCCCATATCCCTCCTCTTTTCCTCCCAAGTCCCTCCCACCCTCTACTTCCCTTGATTATTTTGTTCCCCTTTCTAAGCAGTACTGAAGCATCCACTCTTAGGTCTTCCTTCCTCTTGAGCTTCATGTTGTCTGTGAGTTGTACCATGGGTATTCCATGCTCTTTGCTTAATATCCACTTATCAGTGAATACATACCATGTGTGTTCTTTTGTGACTGAGTTACCTCACTCAGGAGGATATTTTCTAGATCTCTCCATTTGCCTGTGAATTTTGTGAAGTCATTGTTTTTAATAGCTCAGTAGTACTCCATTGTGTAAATGTACCACATTTTCTGTATACATTCCTATGTTGAGGGACATCTGGGTTGTTTCCAGCTTCTGACCCCATAGACAGTGGGAGACAAGCACTGAGCATTGGTTTGGTTTGCTCCACCTTGTTATTCTTTGCTAAAGACACACATGTACTGGTTGGCCTTACATAGCATTGTTGAACTTAACTTGTGGCAATGCTGCCATTGAGAGAAACTCACCCAAAAACTGCTCCTGTGGTTCCTGAGGTAGCTTGCTGCTTCTGTGGCCTCACTTCAGGCTGGTTGCCGAGCCTGGTGGTTTCTTCAGGATTAAACTACAACTGCTTGGTGTCTGCTTGCTGAAAGGACTGGACTGTAGCTGCTGGTTTGTACCTGGGGTCTGCCTGCCTAGACGTCTGGTTTGTTATTGAATTGTATTTGGTATTTGGTATGGGTATGAACTGCTGCCAAAGAAGATCAAGCTTGCCCCCAGAGAACTATTGCTGAACAGGCCCACTTCCCCCATATCCTAATAACTTTTCTTGTCCACTATCTCTGCTGGGTGGTGGGCTAGAGAAGTTGAACCCTTATTAAAAGTAGGTTGCAAAAATTTATGCCTACAGTATATTTTTCTTCATCTCTTTCCTTTTCTGATTTCTGGCCCCATGAGGGAGAACTGCCTTGCTCTTCCACACAATCTCCACCTATATCAGTGTAGTTCTGTAAATAGTGGAACTGAGTGATCGTGAACCGCCGAAACCTCTGAAATAAGAAACCACACCTTTTTTTCCTTCTAAATTGCTTATCTCAGACATTTTGTTACAGCAACATAAAAAAGTCGACTAACACATTCAATACATTTATGTAAGTGCTTATTATAAATTATTCTCTTGGTGTTATAGTGAGGAATAATTATAGCACTATTGCAAAGAGTGAATTGCAACAAGGAAGATCTTCTACTGGAGTGACATTAAAGTTGAAGATAGGAGCCTGTCATGCTAAAACTTAGGCAAAACTGTCAACAGAGAAAGAGCAAGTATAAGGGTTGAGCAAGGCTTGGCATAATTGAAAAAGGAGTAGCTTTTTAATTTTTAAAATTTCACTTATTTGTTTTTCAGGGAAGTATATATGCCAAAGCTCACATTTGGAAGTCAAAGAACAATTGCAGGAGTCTTTTCTCACCTACCATCATGTGGACCTTGAGGATCCAGATTGTTTCATTTAGTGGTAGTGCCTTCCTTAACATACAGAGCAATTATGAAGTCAGTCAGAATAAAAAATACTTCCATGACAGAAAGCAGCACCCATTTTTCATAGTTCTAGTTTGCTTTGTATTGCCATGATAAAAATTCTGACCAAAAGCAACATGGAGAGGAAAGAGCTTATTAGCTTCTATATCCCAATCATATTTCATCGTTGAGGAAATCAAGGGCAGGAACTTGAGCAGAGCAGGATTCTAGAGGCAGGAACTGAAGCAGAAGCCACCGAGGAACACTATTTCCTGGCTTGCTCCTGATGGCTTCAGCCTGTTTTCTTATATAACTCAGAACTACCTGCCCAGGGACGCCACCTCTACCAGTAGCAGGAGGCCTCCCACATGAACCATTAATCAAGAAAAAGCCCAGAAAACTTGTCTAGAGGTCAGTCTGATGTAGAAAACTCCTCGATTGAGATCCCCCTTTCCAAATCTCTCCACGTTTGAGTTATGTTGAAGAAAAGAAAATCTAAGCAGAATACCCATTAGTATGTACAATTTTCATGATTTCATGTATCAGGTAAAAATAAATTTAAGGATGATATACAGTGCAATGGTGGATCACTTGCCTAGTATATGCAAGGTCTTGTTTGAAATCTCTAATATTTCACACAGGATAGGAAGAAAGAAGCAGTGGGAGAGAAAAGAAAAGAACAAAACAAATAGGCTGAAAAACAGTAAATGAATCAACAGGGGCCAGTAAGATGGCTCAGTGGGTGAAGATGATTTCAATCCCTGGAACCACTTGGTGGAAAGAAAGAATGAACTAATATTTCCTGAGGCTTAGGTGCAGAAGTGTTTTGCAGAATCCATTGAGACTGGGCTTCACTATTCTGCATTTTGATTGCTTGTAGTTTTCTTTTTCTTTCTTTCTTTTTTTTTTATAGTTGTAGGGCTTTATTGTAGAAAACAGAGAGAGAGAGAAAGAGACAGACAGAGAGAGAGAGAAAGAGAGAGAGAGAAGAAGAAGAAGAAGAAGAAGAAGAAGAAGAAGAAGAAGAAGAAGAAGAAGAAGAAGAAGAAGAAGAAGAAGAAGAAGAAGAAGAAGAGACTGGCCATGGCCATGTGGAGAGAGGGGAAAGGGAGGGAGAAAGTGGAAGCAAGAGGTGAGAGTAAAGGCAAGAAAGAGAGCGGGAGCTTTGGAGGAGCTTGTAGTCTTCTGTGATGGGCTCTAAAGGGCTAAGATCCCAGGACTAGTGAACACAGGTGCTGACAGGCTTTGCCCTTTCACCTTCTCGCTCCCTTGCTAACCAGTTAGCTTACATTCCTAAAGCTAGCCCTCAAGGTCCATTCCCTTATTTGGCTCATTTTGACTCATTCCTGAGACAAAACACCAAGGTCCAGCAATCAAAATTCATTCTTTGGCTCTACTGGCTAGCTCATATTTCCCCTTTGCTCCCTAAAAACCCACCTATGCAGAAAAACAACTGTTGCTTGCTGTCTGCCTTTGCCGGATCCAGAGCACCCCACCACAACCTTATTCCTCCTTGGTAATAAATCTCCTTTGTACTGAGAATTTGGTGCCTGGGTATGTTCTTTAGCCATTCTCAGGTCCCCTTACAGAGACTGGATGAAGCATTGTCAGCCCAGATGGGAAATTTAAACTGTAGAAGTAAATAGAGGGTTGTATGAATTCATAGTTGTTTGGTATTTTTTTAAGGTAGATAGTTAATTCTTTACAAGTTTTTCTACACATTCTTACTGATACTTTACCCTCTTTTCTCCTCCTGTATTTATCTCTCTCTAATGAGAACACCCCCATTTTTCCACCCCTTTCATCAGTAACCTGCTATTCCCTCTTTATTGCTCCTCAGCCTTACCCCCAAATCTGGTAACAGCACCCTTTTACTTTCTTGGTTTCTGTAGTGACTCCAGTGTATGTACTCACACCTAAAGATTTGAAGCTAGGAGCTTCATATGAGAGAGAATATATGACATTGCCTTTCTGGGTTTGGGTTGGCTTTTTGGAGTCAGGGTCTTACAATGTAGCCTCGACTCACCTAGAACTTGAGCTATGTAAACAAAGCTGGCCTTGATTACTGCATCTTTTCTTTAGTACTCAAATTGCAGTTGTGAGGAAACACAGGAAACATGTCCTTTAGATTTTTGAAACAGGCTTTGAACTCTTGACCCCTACAGTATCCACAGGTTGGCTCTCCTATAGAGGATCCTGACAAAGATATATCTGAATGCTAGCTAAATCTCATAATTCTTTTATAGACACCATCAATACATTCAACAGACCTAGAATACAATTCAGCTTATCATGGGAATGCAAAATATGCCTCTCCCAAATATAAAGGATAGGTTGAGCTTGATCAATGATAGAGAGGCAATCTTAGAAGGAGATAATGAGGCAGTATACAAAAGCAGGAAAAATCTTAGGACTATGAGAAAGAGAAAAAAAATAATAAAACCTCTGGGGGTAGAATCTGGTTGAAGCCTTGCCTAGCAGAGTAGCAAGAATTTCAGCACAATTAAACATCAAAGTCACAAGCCTCAGTTTGGCCAGGATCAAGGTCTCTAAAAGTCTAAGGGAATCCTCAAGCTAGTTAGGGTGGCAGTGTAGAGCTGCATATCTATATATACCTTCACTACAGAACAAGATGAAGGAAATTAAGGAGAAACAGATACAGGAGAGCTCTTTTTGCCTCCCTCTTTGATGAAATGTGGTATACAGATTTCCAAAGACTACTGGCATCTTACCCATTTCTCTAGGAAGAACAAAGACAACATTGGACTTTGCTTGACCTGGAGATGTTTTTACAAAGCAATGAAAATATAAACTTACGAGCAATAAGCCATGCTTTGATGGAGAAGAAATAGCTCACCTTTCCCTCACATTTGGTTTGCTATGTAATGTAAAGAGTCTTGTTATCTCAGCTTTCTTCCCTTCCATTCCTGCCTCCTCCCAACCTTTATCACTTTCACTTACAAAGATAGTGTACTTAATGGCACCATAAGAGGCCTGGCTTGAAGCTGGCATTCAAGAAAGAAGATAGGAGAAAGCTTTGGCCAAAAAGCTGTCAAGGAAAAGATATGAATGGACCCAGAGACAAAGAACTTCACTGCATCCTAAAAAATGAGCTTGGGATTTTCCACCCATTGCCTCTACCCAAACACTTTGACATTTCCTTGACTAGGTCAAAGGGGAATGAAAAAAGTGACAGATACGTATACAAAAGAGCTATACAGAAAAGCTGAGATCAAGTGAGCTGTATGTTCTGATGGAAATGCACCAGCAGCCTGAAATCTCAGGTCCTTTATTATATATAGTTAAATGAAGAGGCGAGTTAGCTAATCTCAGTAGAAGAGTAGGGGAGCAGTCTCAATGTGTGGTGATCCCAAGAGGAAGAAGCTGTGGCTGATAACTTTTTGAACTTTTTTTTTTTTTTAATTAAAGGTCAACAGTTTACCATATCCTGAGCAGAAGGTCTTCTCAGCCCCCTGAGCCAGGTATGCTTTGATATGTAAAATAGGCATCTCAACTGCTTGTTCAGGGTCTGAAACCTAACAATCTCAGCAGTATGTATTCATATAGGGTTACATTCACTCTCTGTAACCCGTCATTCCATAAGGAAAACCCTGAGATACTTAGTCTTTTTGAAAATGGGGGAACCTTTGAGGTGGAAGGTCTATCCCATTTGCCCCAGGCTGGAACCTGACTTAATAAAATGACTTTCCCATCAATCTCTGCTTCTATTTCTTTTTTTCTTGGTAAGATTTGGCAGGTAGCAGAACCTTCAGATTAGAATAACAATGGTACAAGAAGAATCTAGATGAACAAGCTTTACCAACTTTTTATTTGCCAGTATACCTTTCCCAAGTAATGTTCCCATAGACTTAAATGCCGGGAGCCATGGCCTTAACCATGGCCTTGTGGAAAATTACTAGCTTCCTTTTGTTTTATATTGCCATCTCTGAAATAAAGTCTTTCAGAGCTTGATCAGACAACTGTCTTGCTTTCATTCTTTGTGTCTCTTGTCCCTCTCAGTCTCTCTCCCCTGCCCTAGGTCCCTGCTGAATGCCCAGCTTGTCAGGGCACTTAAATCCCTTTTCCATACATATGTCAGTGGGCTGCTGTGACAGACATAGCTTCATGCAGTAACTTGTAGCAGCCCTTTTTTGCAATGACCTCCACTCAGGTAAAGCTTGATGCTTGGTTTTGCCATAGTAAACAATTTCAGAACAAGCCAATATAAAGCAGAGTTCAAATTTATTTTTTACTTACTATCTTTAATTATTTTTATTCAAAAATGTACACGCAATATTTTGATCATTATTTTCTTCCCCACCTTTCATTTAAAAAAAAAATCCCTGAAAATAAACAGAAAACAGAAAGCAACCAAACAAAAATACCTCAATGTACTAACTAGTACCCTCAGTGCTCCCAGAGACTCAACCACCAACCAAGGACTGCACATGGTGGGACTGATTGTTCTGGCAGCATGTGT
>NC_045030.1:10210188-10254248 GCF_008632895.1 Mastomys coucha | reverse complement strand
GGAAAGGAGAAATCATATGACATGTAAATAAAGAAAATAGCTAATAAAAAAATACCTCAATGTGGTAAAATTACCAAAACAAACAAAAGAACACATAAAAAACCCATGGGTTCCATTGTGTGCTGTCTAGTTACTCCTGAGCATATGGCTTCCCTTGGAGTATTCATCATATTCTCAGAGAAAATTCACTGGAGAAAACTGATTTTTTTCCTTACCCAGCAAGTATCAGTTCCAAACAGCTTCTTGGTTAGGAGTGGGATGTTTTTTATTTTCAAGAGAATAATAAATTAATTGTTTAATAAATTTAAATATACCATAGTACTTTATAAAACTAATTGTTTATTTACTTCATATCCTAATCGAAGCTCCCCCTTGGAATTTCTAAAAGACTTTTTTTTTTTTAAAGATTTAAAAACAGGGATTTATAGTGAGAATAATGTTCAGGGAAAGAAGAGAGTGGGAGATGAATTTCTCAATGGAGAGTCTTTACTTTAGCCATATATGACACTTAGGTAAATTATTAAGATACCATCAAAAGATTGCTGAAATTTATTGCAAAGTGCTTCCTGAAGTGTACACAGCATGTTCACAATTGGAAATGCAAAACTAGAGATAATAAAGATGTAGACATATTAAAGGTATCTTTATTGTAAGCAAAATTAATACAGGGACAAGTGAAATGGCTCAGTGGGTAAAGGCACTTGCCACTGAACCTGATGACATGACTTTGAAACCCAGGACTCAGCCACATGGTGAAAGGAGAGAAGTTACAAATGCAAGTTGCCTTCTGACTTACTCATGTACACTGTGGCATTTGTGTGAACAGGCACATATACTGATTTGCATTAGAAATCTTGACTTCTGGCTGGCAAGAGGTTTTAGACAGATGCTCCAGCAAAGGGCTCCATTTTCCCTCCTATCATCTAATTTTCTATCTTTGTATCCTAATTTACCATGTCTTATTGTCTATAATTTTAGACTTGTTTGTTTGGAGACAGTGTCTTTTTATACAGCCCAGCAGGATGGCCTGAAGCTTGCAACGCATTCCAGCTCTATCACAGGAGTAGAAGGACCTGCAGGGACCTCTATACAAGAAAGTCTAGCAATCAAAAGTCTCTTTTGGTTGTGCTAATTAATGGGTCCAATCAAAAGAAACCAACTCATCCTAACACAGGGATTCCAGTTTTTCCTTTGTAAACTGCAACTTACCTATTGGTTATGTCTGTCACCTTTTTATCTAGAGGCAGTCCTTTGTCCCTCTCAGGCAAATATCCCTTCCCCCTTCCTCACTTCCCCTTCTTTTCACTTTCTCTACCTCCTGTCTTCATCTCTTATTCCCTGCTCTTTGTACCTCTGGGGCAAATACATCTCCTTTGTGCTGAGAACTTGGTCTAAGAGTGTCTTGTACCAATTCTAGTCCTTTCAGAGTCTGTAAATTCCTTCTCCAGAGGTGGTTAGCCTGAGGTTCTAGAGTTCAAAATTATACCCCAGCCTCAACCAGCTCCTGGCATACCTGGGCCATATGAAATTCTGTCTTATAACTCCCACAACAGAAAAGTCCTATCAACTGTCTAGCAGTTGTGGTCAGGCAGAACTCAGGGAGTGTCAACAGAAGGATCCGGTGTTCAAGACCATTTTATAAGTCAGATTGTGTTATAGTCTATGAGTTCCTCATTCAGGTTTATGGGTGAGAAGGGATTGCCAATAAATCTAAAATCAAAGGTCACATGGGTTTCTAATCTTTACATAAATTTTGATCTTTAGTATGGGTCATTAGCTGCTTTAATATTCTTATTTATATCTTAGCAGATAAATATAGTTCTATTGTAGTAAATCTTTTATATGGTGTGGTCAGTAATATCAAAATTCTTGATCCTCAGCTAGAAAGAAATATAAACCAGATTTAGATGGTTCTTATATGGTTCTTTTCTTTCTCTATGCCCCTCTCAGTTTTCCCTGTCTTTCTCTTTTGTCTTTCTTAAGACCTGTCTTCAAACTCATGATCCTGCTGTATTAGCCTCCTGAAAGCTAGAATAATGGAGATGTAATAGTATGCTCAGCTAAAAATGCACTAATTTTTTTTTAAATTGTGCTTTCTAAGCTACCATTAAAGGTAACTTCTTTGAGAACTACTAGAGTGACTCTATATAGAATATCCTGTTTAAAAACTCTCTAATTTTCTTATTATATTAATGCTTTAGTTACAGTGGTCCATTTCTAGTAAGAACATATGAGTGTTGAAGAAAAATTTATTTTTATGTCTTCCATTATATATTTTGTGGTTGTTGGGGACCTAACCTAGTGTCTTGCTAAGTGATAGAGCCATTGAATAGTATGTGTGAGGCTCTTGGTTTGATTCTAAGCATTATAATAAAAGGAAAAAAGTGAACTCAGAGTTCTGGGCAAGCTATGCAAGTATTCTGCTGAGCTACATTACTATCATTTGTCTCAATGACTGACATCATCTTCAATTTGGCGAAACAATTCCTACATGAAATCTTGTCTGATGGCCTTCACTTGTTTAGGTCCCAATACTAGTCCAGGTCTTAAATTAATATTTTTTATTTAACTTAATTACTTATTCACTTAGTTCCTTTGAGACAGAATCTTGCTATGCAACTCTGGCTGACTTGGTACTCATTGTGTAATCTAAGTTGTTCTTGAACTCATGGTAATCATCCTACCTCAGCTTCTTGTGTCAGCTTGCTTGTCTTGTCTTTAATATTTTTAGATTCTTAAACATATGAAAGATTGATCACAATACAAAAATATCTATCTAGAAACTATAAAAGCAAGCTCTTTTTTAAGAAAGGATATCATCTAACTCAGGTTGGACATAAATTTGCTATGAAGTTGATGATCTTGAACATTTTATTTTCCAGTTTCTAACTCCCCAGAGTTAGGACTAGACATATGTACCTTCATGCTCAATTTTATGCTGTGCTAGAGATCAAACCCAGAGTTTTGTAAGTACTAGGTAAGTACTCTCCCAAGGAAGTTACAGTCACAATCTCAAAGCTCTATAGAACTTATATTTTTCACACAGAAATTCTTGAACCATAATCTAAATAGCATACTTGTCATTATTTTCATGGAGTCTATTTCCACAACATACAAAAAAGTATTAATTATGTGGTAAGTACAACACTATAAAAGTGTATTAAAAAGTAAAACAAGAGACCAACATACATATTTGCATTATTAATATGTCATAGTGACATATTGGCATAGTGACATATTGCCCAAAATATATATCAAAATATATATCCCAATTCTTAAATATATATATCAAAAGAACAGTATGTTCAAAACCAAGGCTAATTCTATGTGTACAATGTGTTGAGGCCAAAGGTCAACTTTTATTATCTTCCTCTATCACTCTCCACTTTATTTTTTAGATAGATTCTCTTACTAAACCTGGAACTTGCTCTTTCAGCCAGATTAGCTAGGCACTAAGTAGCCAGAATCTACTTGTTTTTCTCACTTTGGCGCTAGGGTTGCAAAAACCTCTTGGCACACCTGGCTTTTACATGGATCCATCTGCATGCTTACACAGCAAACACTTTAGCCATTGAACCAATTTGACAGCCTGATAATTTTCCTTTTCTTCAAAGCTTCAAGATTCTTAGTGTTCCCCAATTCTAGTGTGAGTCCAGTACTCATGGCAACCTATCTTTTCCTATTAGAGAATAGGACAATGTCCTATTGATGTCTACAAAACTTATTCCATGAGACATTTAGACAGAAAGAAAGGGGGGAAATAAAAAAACCAAAGTTTAATAGTCCAGGCAGTATGCTCTATTTATTCTATATGTATCCCCTCAGGATATATATCTGTAATAAATGATAATGTCATATCCTTTATAACTTCTGACTAGAGCTCAACACGCTTGAGATTAATAATCATCTATAATCAATATTTTACCTATGGCTACACAATTCCTCTAAATCTTAGTGTGGTGGTTTGAATATGCTTGGCCTTGGGAGTGGCACTATTGGGAGGTGTGGCCCGGTTAGACTGGGTGGGGCCTTGTTAGAGAAAGTGTGTGACTCTGGGGGTGGGCTTTGAGACCATCCTCCTAGTTACTTGGAAATCAGTCCTCTCCTGTTTGTCTTTGGGACAAGATGTAGAACTCTCAGCTCCTTCTCCAGTGCCATGTCTGCCTGGATGCTGTCATGCTCCTGCCATGATGATAATGGAATGACTGAACTTGTGATTCTGTAAGCCAGTTCCAATTAAATGTTGTTCTTTATAGGAGTTGCCTTGGTCATGGTGTCTCTTCACAGCAGTAAAACCCTAACTAAGACACTTAGCAAATTAAACAACAAAATACTATACATGGTGGTGGACACCTATAAACACAGCATTCAGGAGACTGAGAAAGGATCAAGTGATACTGGTTTAGGTTATAACAAATTACAGGTTACCCTGGGTTAGAGTATAATCAAATTTTACTCTGTCTCAACCCTCTCTCAAAATTGTTTTCAGATTTTAAAAATCCCCCCAGACCACATTATATGTGCCTATTTAGCTCTTATCATGTCCCAGTTTGGGATCCAAAATTCAGTACTCAGAAAAGCACTGACTGCTCAGTGCTGAGTGCCTTTGGTAGCTTGGTGAGTACACTTGGCTCTGATTCTTCTATATCTTGCCATCCAGGTGTCTGCTGGGACCACAGTGATCCTAAGGCTCAACCAAAGGATGATCACTTCCAAATTCAATCATTTGGTGTTGGAAAGTATCAGTTTCTTACTGGCTGTTGACTGGAAGCCAGTCTCAGTTTCTTGTTGTATAAGAACAAACAAAGCTCTTCATAGCAAAGCCCAGAATATAGCAGTTCCTTTCACCAGAGCAAACAATAAGTGCCAAAGAAAAAAATGTCATTTCCTCATCTATATTTTTCAAGAGACTTCTATTTCTTTTTCTTTTCTTTCATTTGCTTTCCTTTTTTCTGAGGTATTAGGGAATGAATCAAGGGCCTCATGAATGCCAGAAAACTGATCTGTGACTGAACTTCTTCCCTCATAACTTTCTTTTCTTTTCTTTTCTTTTCTTTCTTTTTTTTTTTTTTTTTTCAAGACAGGGTTTCTCTGTGTAGCCCTGGCTGTCCTGGAACTCACTCTGTAGACCAGGCTGACCTCGAACTCAGAAGTGCTGAGATTAAAGGCATGTGCCACCACTGCCATTTCTTTACTTTTATTTTATGTGCATTTATAAACACAACTGCATGCCTGCATGTATTATATCTTTGTGAGGGTGTCAAATCTTGTGACATGTGTGAGCCACCAAGTGGTTGCTGGGAACTGAAGCCGGGACCTCTAGAAGAACAGTCAGGGCTTTTAACCACTGAGTCATCTCTCCAGCCCCCTTGGGTTGTTTTCTGGAGGTTTGATTACAGTATTCTTGTCTTGTTTCATAAGCACAACATTTTTGTTATGTGTGTGTATGGGGGGGGGGGGTAGTGTTTGAGGCAGTTACCAGTGATTGAACATAGGACCTCTTACATACTTGGCAAATGCTCTACCTCTGAACTACATTTCCAGGGCATTATTTTCTCTTAATTCCTTGAGAATGCAAATAATTGAAGTAATTGTATTCCCACAGAGGTAAAGATCCTGTGGAATGTTTGACTCCAGCTGAGTAGAACATGTGGAGGGATGGAATGTTAAAATGTCCACAGCAAAAAGTATCTTGGGATAACTTTGGCCTTTTAGCCCTTGGATATGAACTCACATTCTTATGACTGCTTGGCAATGGACCACGTGGAGTGCATTATTAAGCTTAGCAGATCACTACCCTCCAGCAATGCTAGAGCTAGGCATGTGACAAGATGACACCTGAAATCTAGGAGAAAGATTTCCCTGTTTTGCTATATCCCACCTACCTAACATCTCCACCAAGGTATTTATTGAATGCATTGATTTATGACATTCTCTGTAAGACATTCGGTCTGTGTTTATGTAAAAGTATTCATTTTAGGGCATATTGTTCAGGGTAATGGATTTGTATTCCTGGGCCACAATCGATCATATTTAGGTTTGGCTCAGAATAAATAAGATTCTGATTTCCCTTAAATAAAGCTATTTTATATTGCCATCTATCACAAAACTGAGCAAATCAGTAGATCAACAATGTGTGTAAGCCGAAAAATTACTGATATGTCCTATTTGAAAATCACTGAGAGTCTGGAATCTCCATTCTCCTCCCCTCTCTCCCATGCAGCTGAGGTTAGCCATGATCTCATCAGGTAGCTGAGGATGACATCAAATTATTTATACTCCCATTTCTGCTTCTCAAGTAATGGACTCTCAGGCATAGCCACTGTGTTTAGCTCTCAGGATCTCTTTTGTTGGTGCCCCTAAACAGAAACAAAGAAATTCTGAAAAAGGTACTTCAGCCTAATCAAGCTGACCTTGACCAAAATATTCTAAAGTATATGACATACAGATTTATTTATCTAACATTAACTCATAATATGTTAGAGGTGTATTTCTTGGCCTCAAAGAATTTATAGATGCACAGGAAAGGAAGACAGATTAATGGAGAACAAAAATCCAGACTGACTCTCAGAATCACATTCTCTGGTTACAAAGCCCAATTCCTCAGTCTGTATACCACCACAAGCAGGTCTTTGTGTAATTCTCTGTTGTATATATAGGATCTCCACCCCATCTCCACCATAACCTTATCATTTCCAATCTCTGAGTACTAATTTACCTCAGTTTCTCTCCACAAACTCAATCTTGCTTCATAGCAGTCAGGACACCCAAAACTTCTTTCTTATTCCCTCAAATTCTAATCCTCAAATGCTTTTTTGTTTGTTTGTTTGTTTTCTGGCAGTACTGCAGATTGTAATCAGAATATCATGCAGATGAGGCAAGTGCTCTACTACAGAGCTACAGAGCCACCTCTGTCCTCCAATAGTTCTTTAAGCAGCAACAAGTCTTATGTTGATTCCTATCCTTCTTTCTGGCTCTACTGTTCTGTCTTTCTCCTTAATACTTACAGCCTTCTGACACAGTCCTTATTTTACTGAGTGTTTTGTTTGCCTGTATTTATCCATGATAGTGTAAACTGTCTGTAAATTGTCTTCTGTTATTATTACCATTATATCTCTGAAGGAAAATATCTCATATTTAAGACGTACTTAATGAACACTTATAGAGTGAGTGTAAGTCATGTAATCACTTGCAGGAGGCAAAATGCAGTACTTATCTGCCAGTGAATCACAGCATTGTTGAATTAAGAAAGATGTAATAGCAAACTGTGGTACCTGTCTGCTAATGAATCAAACTTTATTGAACTAAAGACGTGGCCAGTCTTTGTGTGGCATGCTTATAATTTCAGCACTTGATAGGTAGAAAGATTACCAAGCAGGAGCCAGCCTGTGCTACACACCCACACCCACACCCACTCAAACTCACACTCACACACACATCTATTACTAACCCCCCATACACAGAGAGATATGGGGGTGGGGGGAACACACATAGAGAAACAGAGAGAGAAAAAGAGAATATAAGGTATTCAGATGTCCTATTTATACCTGAGGATGACTTTAATTGAAACATTTAACTTATATTTATAAGAAAATGATTCATAGAAACAATCCCAATGAGTTCTTTTTTTGTTTTTTGTTTTTTTTCTAGGTAGGGTTTCTCTATAACTTTTGCTGCCCCAGAACTCACTCTGTAGATCAGACTGCCCTCAAAATCAAAGAGATCCTTTTGCCCCTGCTTCCAAAATGATTAAAGGCCAGCATTAATCACCACTGCCTGGCTCAAGGAGTTCATTATTTTGCTTTTTCAAGTGGAATACGGAAGAATATTTATCTTGCCCTTTAGTATTTTGATAGAACACCACTCTATTTACTAGAGTTGATGTGAATTTCAACATAACATAACTTTTCAACTGTATGTCATTTTGTATAGTCCAACCAATTCAAAGTGTATACATAAGTCAAGGAAATAATCTTTGGGTATCACATTGATGACAAGTGTAATTTTATAGTCTCTTCCCCAAAACAATTGTTCTGTGTTGCTAGTATGCACATTCAAATTTAGAATTAGTTAGATCAAATATACCTAAGAGTAACTGATGAGGGCTGAGAGTATGGCTGCAAGTTATAGCAGTTGCCTAGGATGTGCAAGGCCCTGAATTCTACCTCAGTTATGCTTTGCAAAAACAAACAAACTAAAGCAAAGCAAAGCAAAACAAAACAAAACAAAACAAAACAAAACAACAAAACAACCCAAGCATACAGGCTAGAGAGATAGGTCTGTGGTTTAAGAGCAGTGTCTCCTCTTCCAGAGGACCTTTGTTTAATTCCTGTTCCAGGAGATCCAACTCCCTCTTATGGCCTCCATGGATACCAGACATGCACATTGGGGCATAGATGAATATGCAGGCAAAATACCCATACATATAAAATAAAAATCACCATCTAGAATAACCAAAAACAGAAGAGGGGCTTTAAAGTTCACCAGGTTTTTCTGTAGACCCAGAGCATTAGGTGTTTCTTATTGGGTCAGAACCAGTGATGTGAGCTCACTCTCCATTTAATTTTATTTTCTATTCCAGGCACACACAGGAAGGCTACAGTTTGCAGATTCCCTTGCTGGAGGATGCAGTCCTGTAATTGAATTTTGGATGATGAGTTGCATGTGTAATTGGGAAGAAGTCATATGTTCTGACAGAAATTGACTCGGGGTGATGGGGCTTCTGTGACTTGGGTGGCTGTGAAGTGCAGTCTCCCACTGACTTCTGTCTGTAGAATGTGAGAAGCATTAAGCCAGAGATTTTAGAGGTTTTTTTCCTGGTTCTTGACATATCTACTCACTATTGTTTAGAATTTGTGACCAAATTGAAACTTTCAGAAATTAAGATAGAAATCCTTTTTTTCTTTTCTAATGAAACAGGATTTGAAACCCCCTCCCCATCTCTCTCTTACTTGAAATAAGGTAAAAAAAAAATTTAAGGTTGGGAAACAAAAGGCATGAAACTACAGTCACACAGCTAATTGCAGAGTCACGAATATCATAACCATAAAAAGTGATTGCAGGAAAAGTTTCCCTTTTTATTACAGTTCTTATCTGGAATAGTGACATAGGTAAACAACTAGATATATCATGTGCTGTTCTTGTCAACCAAAGACATTCTAATAACTAACTGCTTACTGTTCTGCTGATCTTTTTGTTTCTGAGATGCTGTCAATGTCTTGCTATGGGCTCAAGAGATCCTCTTGCCTCAGCCTTCTAAGAGTTGAGACCATACACTCATGTCTCTGTTCCCAGACCTTTTGTTTGAGACAGGGCCTCATGGGAACTCAGGCTGGCCTCAAACTGTGTAGCTAAGGGCAAATTTGAACTCTTCATCTTCCTGCCTCTACCTTTCAAGTGGTGGAATTATAAGTGTGAGACACTACAACAGACTTAACTTCCATTAGCTCTTATCCCTCAACTAAATGCCTTTTGTCTTCCTCTCAAGAAAACCACATCCTGTCCCACAGGAAAGGGTCATCTGGCTCAGTGTCAGACATAAGATTGTTACCTGCATCTCTTAAGGAAGGATCTCCTACATATTCACAGGGAAACTAGTCAGCAAATGAGCATTCCCAGTCCTTACAAGCTGGCTCATCTGTAGAGAGGAGCTAGGTGCATTGTCAGACATCTGACCTTTTTGAGACTTCCACTGTTCAATGACTGACACAAAGAAAGGCTATAAAAGTCCCGCTATTTGGGCCTAACAGAGAACAACTGTCAAATGGGAAACATAATCTGAGATTTCTGTTGGATTGAACTAACAAGTTTGTATTAAGCCTGCATGGTAGCACACCTTCTTTCTCTGTTTCTCATTCCGTTCAAGCATGTACATGTCTGTGTACTCCAGGCTCTATTGCAGTCTGTTTCCCAAGAGCCGAGGCATGCTGGTGTCTGCAGTTATCGCTAGGCTTCTCATTCCTTTTCTTTCCAGCATTCTTTTATTGCTGATGATTATCAATAACCAGGGGCTTCATGACCACAGTTCGAACAACAAAGAAGAATTGCAAAGCATTCCAAGGAAAGACTACTCTGCCACATGACAGATGTTTTACCTGTGGAGAACTGGCTTATTTGAACATCCAAATAAACATCATCAGACACTGCCCCCCCACACACACACATACACAAACACATAGCAACCTCTTCTTAAGATGTCCATGATGAGCCTAAAGTTTCTCTCCTGGAACAACAGAAATTCTGTTAGATGTCTTATTACCCTGGGAGTGACTTGTTCCCTGGACTCAAAACACTGGTCCTCTCAGGATATTGTTCTCCCCATAGTTTCAATTCACTTAAAGCCTTTCCTGAGAAATAAGTTACCGAAGTTAACCTCTTGGGTACCTTGAAATGTGGCATGGCTGATCAAAAGAGACTCTGGTGTCATCAATGCTGCCAAATAATCAGGATGGGTTACAAAGAAGAGTCCCAGCAACAGGAGATACTTGGATAATGACACATTAGAACTGCATGTATTGCTTTTCAATGTGATAACCTGGGATTTACATGGTGCTTCCCCTCAAAGAGGCTGGGAGAGATGTATGATGCAGATATTGTAAAGCTAGACACTGAGAAAAGCAAGGCATTATTTTCAAGGTGTTTTAAAAGCAAACTTTTTGAAAAGTGTCAGGCTCAATGAGTTGCTTGTTGGCAATGCTATGTGAGAAGCTTCTTATTGTCAGGTGTAGTGGTTATATGCCTTTGATTCCTGTGACTTTGAGGCCTAATGACTGTTTCTCCTCTATCTACTCCTTCCAGTTTCTTTCCAACTCTCCTCCTGTCCAGATTCATCCCCTTTCTGTCTCTCATTAGAAAACTGACAGGCTTCTAAAGTATAATTTAAAAAGTAAAATGTGATGAGATAAAAACAAAATCTAGGCTGTAGAATGTCCTAGGGAGCCTTTAGTAGTTGGTATTCAGAACACAGTGCCAACAGTTGTGAACAGATACAGTTCTACTATGGACCAGATGAGCTCTCCACTATGTGACACCATTGCTTAGGAAACTAATCATATTTCTCATTCATCTGTTCATTCATACATTCATTCATTCATTCATTCACTAATTCATTAGATATAAGGCAAGAACTTTCTTTATAGTCCAAGCTGGCCTTGACTTGTAAAAGTCCTCTTGCTTCAGATTTCCAAATGCTAAGATTATAGAATTTAGCAGTATACCTTATTCTATTCGCCTCTTTTAAATGAAGACATTGGTTTCTAATAGAGATCACATAATCCAAATACATAGTGAGAAAAAAAGAGAGTTCTCCAATTAGTGATGCACTATGTCTTCTTTTAAAGAAACAGTTTGAAACATGGTTTTATTGTATCATTTGAAGATCATACAATAGCTATGACTCACATTTCCACTACAATTCAATTCTGATAGATAAAAGAGAACTAAATAGAATAGATGAAAGTAAAAAATGTACTAAGTATAAATAGCATTATACTAGAAGCTAATAAATTACATACAAAATCTATAGTTGTGCTAAGTATTGATAATGAGTATTTTAGCTGTGAGACAGGAAAATTTATAAGAGGTTTTAAATGTAAATCATAATTTAGCAATTTATACGTTAAAAGGCTGAGGGAGGAGGACTGTTGTGAGTTCAAGTTTAGCCTGGCTATATAGTGAATTCCAGGCCAGCCTAAATGGTGCACTGTGTGAGGTTCTCTCTGTCTCAATTTCTTTTCTTGTTTATCTGATAAAATAGTTTTACAAAAGAAACTTAATGAAGAAAGCTTTCAATGTATAGCTCAAACCATTGTGGCAGGTAACTAAAAGTAGCAGGAACTTGAAGCAGCTCATCACATTAAGTGTGCTGTTAGGAAAAGACAGCAATGAATGCATACATGCTAGTGATCTGGTGACTCTCTCCATTTATATAGTCTAGAAGTTCCTGTCTAGGGAATGGCTGGGCCAACAATGCTACTACATAAATTAATATCTAGATAACCACAGATCTTCAGAGGCTTACTTTAATTTAGGTAATCCCTCACATGTGTGCCCAGAAGCTCATTCTTAGCCCCCTGCTCAGGTGATCCTAAATTCTTTCAAGTCCAAAACACTAATTATTATCAGCCTCATAAAATAAAATCAGTGCAAGCAAGATAGGTCAGCTGGTAAAAGAATTCACCTTACAACATGAGTTTAATTTCTAGGACTCAAATGATAGAAGAGACTAATTCATAAATGTGTCTTCTCTTATCTACACATACATGCTATGCTATGCATGTGCCTACTCCATAAAAATATTTTAATTTCAAAAACAGCAATAAAAGAAATGACAAGAGAGAATAAATGGAGTACATACCAAAACAGGATGATATTATGCATAGAAAGAAGTGTAAAATAATAATAAGAAAAATATGATGATATTGCCCTCTAGCTTACAATTATGTGGTCCTTAAGTTGGTTACCCATTGGTGAGGTCTACTCAGCTGTAATTCTAGATTTTCAACTCTCACTGTTCTTTCCCCCCAAATGGTGTAAGTTTATAACTGTTCAACAGGCCTATTTAAGCTCTATCTATCTAGGTGTACTTGTGCCTACATTTCTGCAACATAGCAACTATGTGCTATTAGTTCCTGAAATTTCCTATTCGTGTAGAAAAGATACTATTGATACTTGAGGGTTAGGTGCATCTTCTCTGACTGAACCCAGACCCAGCAGTCCTCTGTTGTATATGTGTTGGGGGCCTTATATCAGCTGGTGTATGCTGCCTGGTTGGTGGTCCAGCGTCTGAGAGATCTCAGGGGTCCAGGTTAGTTGAGACTGCTGGTCCTCCTACAGGGTTGCCCTCCTCAGCTTCTTCCAGCTTCTCCCTAATTCAACCACAGGGGTCAGCAGCTTCTGTCCACTGGTTGGGTGTAAATGTTTCTACCACTTAGCCCCCATTCCACCAGACCTCCCCACTCCCTGGGGCCTCCAGTCACTTGAGGGCTAGGTGCATCTTCTCTGATAGAAATTGAACAGTCTCTTGATTCTATGGCTGGACTCCTATCAGGTCTGGACTCAGTCAGAGAAGATGCACCTAGCCCTCAAGTGACTGGAGGCCCCAGGGAGTGGGGAGGTCTGGTGGAATGGGGGGTAAGTGGTAGAAACATCCTTATGGAGATGGATTGGGGGAGGAGGTATGGGATTTGGAACAGTCAGAAGGTAGACTCTCTTTCCCACTGTAGGCACCTTAATATCTTGGGATAAACAATATTAAACATTGTTGTAAATGTTCCACCTTCTACCTGTTTTCAAGACCATAATTTTTACCCCTGGGCTGTTTTGTTGTTCTCTCCCTTCTGTGTCATAGTTAGGAGACTATCAATTTCTCAGACAGAAGGCCTTGAAGGATACTGTAAAACAAACATACTTGGGTCTGCACTGTGAGGGAGGGAGGCAGTCCTACTTCCAGAGGCAACTTTCCAGTGCCAGTGAGCACATGCCAATTTAACAATATAACCTGCATTACAAGAGGGAACCACCTACTATATCAGAACACTCAAGTGGCCCTATGGCATGACTAATCTGGTGAGTGAGCTTGAACTTGGACTGTGCATCTCCAGCCTATCATTCAGATGATGATTACCCTGGCCAACATTGAATATACCCTCATGGAAGAACCTGAATCAGAACTACTCCATATGCTCTTGTTATACATTTAATCTAGAACAGTATTAGTTGTGTGTTTCAGATTATTAAATTTAACTTAGCAATAGGTAACAAATTCAATGCTCAACCATGATGGGAAGAGAGGACTAGTGGTTTTTTCCATAGTCAAGAGAAAGATGTTCTTTAAGTTCTTGAGAAAACCTGACTTTATCTTGTGGCACACAAGGAGCAAGCAAACCATTAATTTGCATAAAGCATAGAATCAACAATTCTGCATTTTATGGAAGAATTAGAAAATTGAAATTGTTTAATTTTTTAAGGCAATGCTACCAATATTACTGATTCTAAAAACAGCCTGGAATAATTTGCTTAGATATATCCATGGTTGAGAAATTTTTGAGTTTAGAGGAGTCAATGCCTTACTAAAAGAAAGCAAGCAATCAAACAAAAACAACAACAAAAACCTCACATGAATTTAATAATGCCTTATCATAAATCCTTAAATTGGGGGATTTAATAATGCATTATTATAAATCCTTAAATTTATACTCAGTATGCTGCAGTCTACACTGACTTCTTTTTTCTAATAAGAAAACATGCATCTACTTAATTTGCCATTAAGCTTAAGCCAATTTTCAGGAACCCACTGTGGCTCAAGGTTTGCAGCTGCACAGTGAATCACGAGATACTGCAAGCAGAGCTATTAAGCAGCATGCTTGAGTAACTGCCCTTCCTACAGTTGGGACCTGTCTGGTGACTTTAGTCATTTTTTTTTCAGTTTTACCTATTGAAGATGAGCTGAGAAAGAGATATGGATATGTTTTGATTTTCATTACTGGTGCACCCAGGACAGGCAAGTAGTCATGTGGAGAGGAGGGAGCAAGATTAAGACATGAAAGAAACCAGGTGACTGTGAAAGAAAGTAAACCTGTTATTATAGGTAACAAACAAAGAATGCTAAAGACAGTCTTGTGATGTAGAAATAGAGTTGTGAAAATGCTCATGAGCCTGCTGGCTCAATACTTTCTGTCTGGATTATTTTTTCCAGCTCACTAGCCTAGTCCATTCTCTGTCATTCTTATTAAATAATCTCTATCTTTATTTCTAACTGGGTATTTTGTTGTATTTTGTTTGTTTCACTTCTGGAGAACTCAAGAAGCTGATCAGATATCTATAAAAACACAGGGCCACAAAAAGTGCAAGCAAGTTTTAGAATCAGAAAGACCTGGGTTTAAATTTGATTCATTCTGTTGCTTACTGGTTAGATGACTCAGTTCAGTACATATTGTCTTAGAGCTTCATATTATCATCTTTAAAATGAATGTAGATCATTTGGTCTACGGTGCTCTTTGATAAGGTAGCAATGAAATAATATATGCTATGAACCTGATATATGACAGACACATTTTCCCTTCATTCATGCCTCTGACACTTTTATTCTTAATAGTAGCATTTGAAAGAGTCTATCTAGTGTTTAATATTTATTAAATTTTATCTATCTACTCTCTCCCTCCTCTCTCTCTCTCTCTCTTTCTCTCTCTCTCTCTCTCTCTCTCTCTCTCTCTCTCTCTCTTTCTCTCTCTGTATGTGTATGTGTGTGTGTATGTAAAATTACCAATGCTAAATAAATTGTTCTGACAGAGAATCATGGCAACAGAGATAATTTTTTCTTTTGAAACTCATACTTGCCCTTCCACTTTCCTGTCATTCAACCTGTCTTTAGAAGCACAATTTGGGACTATATTCACATTTTTTAAACATTGTTATCTGAATACCGGAAACCATGGTTTCAATGATCTTGTAAGTAAATTTGATATATTATCTATTCTTCATGTTTTGTTTTCTTTATTTGGAGATGGCATCTTCTTATGTTCAGTGTTGTCTTTGAACTTAAGGCAACCCAGGATGGTCTTGAAGTTTTGGCAGCTCTCCTGCCCGTGAGTGACAGGATTCCATTGCAGTGCATACATGGCTTCCTACTTATTCTTGAAACAAACTTCAATGTCTGTATGTTGGGTTTTCCCCACCCCCGCTAGAACAGAGAGTCACAGCTAAATTTGGAACCCCTCTGGACTCACTGTAAAGGCAGATACTACAGCCCTGTGTCATTCCAATTAGATTCAGTAGGACTAAGGTACAGGCAGGGATGTATATCTTAACAAAAGAAAATGTCAAAAGGGATTGTAATGCACACCAAACTTTGAAAATCAAAGACACAAACATTTATTTTAATTAATTGTGTTTGTGGTGTACTGAAGCCACAGCTTAGCAGTTAAGAGCAATGACTGCTTTTGCAGATGTCCTTGGTTCAGTTCCCAGCATCCATATGGTGGCTCACAACCATTTGTATATCCAGTTCCAGAGGCTCTGATTCCCTTTTCTGGCCTCCTCACCATTGCAGGCACATGGTATATAGACTTACATGTAGGTAAAGCACTGATACAAATAAAAGTAAATACATTTTTGAAATTTGCTAATTGAGATTATATTAAAGAAAACCAGCTTAAACATTTTTGTAGCAGCAATCGACTGACCTTAACACACAAGTTTAAATAGAGAGGTATATCAGTTTTCTTTCCTTTGTGTGTATGCATGTGTGTGTATGTGTTGTACACAGATGTGGGTATGTATGGATATCTCTGTATATTCCTATGAAAACCACTATGACCCTTCCCTGTCTCTCTCTCTCTGACTTTGAGACAGAATTTCTAACTGAACCTGGATTGAAGCTGGTGGCCATCAAGCCCCAGAAATTCTCTGGTCTCTATTACCAATAGTAGTGGGTTACAGAAGTACACAACTACACTTTGCTTTTTACATGAATGTTGCATTATAAAATCTTGTCTTCATACTTGCACAGAAACCCCTCATGGCAACTGAGCGATCTTCTCAGCTCAGATAATTTCCATCTTTCACTGAATATATCTAATCCACCAGAGAATCTAGCACTTCCATTTTATAATTACACTCTATCCACTTTTAGCATTATACATTGGCACTTTTCTCAACCAACTATGGACTACTGAAGCAGCTTCAAGTTGGCTTTCCTGTTTCAGTCTTGACCTACTTTATCACATCATTCTAAATAGCAACAAAGTAATTCTAGGTGTAAGATCGTGTGACTCCTTCGCTTAAAGCTAGGGTCTTTTTGTGCTTAGATCAAAAAACAACTGTTTTCATATGACTGACAAGTATCATGTAATCCCTGTTCACTTCATCTATGAAATCTTGAATAATTTCCCCCCTTCTTCAGAGGGTACCAAACTCAGTAACTTCTACTTTCTCTAACATACCTCACTTCCCCTTCACATAATACCTCCCCTATCCTCCACTTGTCCTTCTCTTCTGAGAGATTGGAGGCCCTCCCTGGTTACTCCACCCTACCTCTGGCACATCAACTCCCTGCAGGGCTAGATACATCCTCTTCCACTGAGGCCAGACAAAGTGGTATGAGCTGGTTCTTTTCTCTTTTAGGTCTCAATTCAAATGTCATCATATCAACGGTGTTTCCCCTCAACAGACCACTCCAAGGTACCAGCTCTCCTCCTTCTAATGTTTTTTTTTCCCTCTCAGTGATTTGTTTTTTGTTTTGTTATTTTTTCCTCCTTCATGTATGTTCTAGTTTGAATCTGAAATGCCCTCTAGAAGTTCATGTATTAAAGACTTAGTTGTCAGCAAATCTGCTTTTGGAAAGCAATTGCATCCTAAGGATTCTGACCTATAATTAGTCAATGAATTGATACCCCTTAGGTTCATAATATGATGTCATCATTGAGAGACATTGCAAAATGAGAAGAGGGGCTTAACACTAAGAAGTCATTGAGGAGGTTATTATGCCCTTGAAAGACAGGCATTGTCTTCAACTACTTCCTTTCTCTCTCCCCCTCCCCTTCTTCTCACCTCACTCTCTAGTTCTCTACTCTCTCTTTCAGCTGAAAATGAGATGAGTGGTTTGTCAGCCACTTGCTCCTATGGCCATGATACTATGCTTCACCATGTGTTCATAGCAATTGAGTCAGCTGATAAGAGGCTGAGACCTCTGAAATTATTCAGCCCAAATAAACTTTTCCTTCTGTATCTATTGATTCATATATTTTAATGTTATGTGTATGGGTATTTTGTCTGCCTGTATGTCTGCATTATAAGCATGCCTGGTGCTAGTGTCAGAGGCCCTGAAACTGGAGTTAGAGTGTTGTGAGATGCTGTGTGGGTGCTGGGATACAAATTGGAAGGACAGACTGTGCTTGCTCTTAACAACTGAGCCATCTCTCCAGACTTCTTCCTTTAAAAACGTGGTCTATGCCAGGTATTTTTTCATAGTGACCAAAAGCTAACAAATGTGATCTATGGCAACTTACAATAAGTATTTTCTTGAGATGTATAATTTGTAGTGTCTTATCACTTTCCTCTGTAAACATGTGTTCCTTGTATATTACAATGATATAAAACATTATCCAGTTCTGTTTTCCCAGAACCTCTGCTTAACATATCTTCACATTATTTTCTTCTACTTATATCTGATGGGTAAAGAATCTTTTTGATAGATTGAGAAAAGGCAATTGATTACCTTCATCTAATATATTTACTTTTTCATTAAAATATTTACTGAGTCATCTGAGTAACTTTAATAATGGAGATTGCAAATAAATGAACCTTAATCAACTAGCTTTAAACCTCTTTTAGATTTCAGGATGATCTGTGTTGTTGCTTAGTGATGGAATACTTCTTTATTTTATGTGAGGCCCTGGGTTGGATCTTAAGCTCTGCAAACAAAATAACACAGGGTAACATCAAGGAAGGCTGAGGTTATATTATAGTTCAGAAAATGGACAGAGAAAATATTCAAAATATAAAAATTTGAGGCAGGAAGCCTACCACAGAGAGGATATAAACAATTTATCATTGACAAGGAAGTAAGAACAGAAAGGTCATCTAATATAAAATACCCCATGGACAAGATACCCACCAAGTAATTTGTAGGGATTGTAACCTGTATCTCATAATATCTTTATCTGGAGTCTCCATCATTGTGCCTTGGTACAAGGATATTAACATTGTTGCCAAGAATCACTACATCTGTATGATATTCCAGCCATTATAGGCTGCCAATATGTGTGTCAATAGAGAACTCCCTGTTTATGAACTAAGTTGGCAGCATTTATCTCCCACATTAATGGAGTAGCAGATGAGTTTTTATAAAAGGAGCAGGTGGAAGATAAAAGTGGAAACAATTTGCCCAGCTGTGGGAATTTCCTAGACAGCCATATTCCTCAAAAGGCCTCCTATCTAGAAGCACTACAGAATCCAGTTGCTACTGGCAAGAAGCATAAAACCCCATGAAGCCTCTCCTTCTCTCAGAATAGAGCTCTGTTTCTAGAAATATTCTTTCTTTTCATAAAAAATGGTGTGTGTGGGAGGAGTAGGAAAGGTGGCTTATTGGGGGTTAAGAGTACTTGTTGTCCTTGCAGATGACCTGGGTTTGTTTCTGAGCACCTACATAAAGTTGCTGATAACCACCTGTAACCCTGTTCCTGATGCCTGTACATACATACATACATACATATATACTACATATATACATACATTCAGGAACGTATACATAAAATAAAAATAATAAATATTTAAAAGTAACAGTGTACAATGCTACCAACAAAATAGGATTTGGGGGTTAATATATTTTTGAAATTTTTGAAATAATTCTTCATTTAGATAAGGGTTACAAAAAGAATGCAAGTGCAGTAGTTAATTTCCTAGCTATCCTCAATGTTAATATCTCATGCAATTGTCTTCAAGGTATATTTATCAAAACTAGGAAATGATTATTGGCACAATATACAAGCTTCAGTGAAGTTTAAAAAGCAGTGTGTTTTTTTTTTTTCTTTTTGAGACAGGGTTTCCTATGTGGTACAAGGTGGCCTGGAATTTATAAGTCTGCCTCAGTCTCCCAAGCATTACAGGTGCAAGCTCCACATCTGGTACTAGTTCACTTGTATTTGCTCTTTTCCTCTTTAAATCTCTGGTCTTCATAAATTTGTGGTTTGATTTGATAACAAAGTGGTCCTCGAACAATGAGTCAATACACACCAAAATAATTTTACTTCATCATTAATAAAGATAAAGCAGGTAGTCAGACTGTGGTGGTGTGTGGCTTTTTTCCCAGCACATGAGAGGCAAAGACAGGTGGCTCTCAATGACTTTGTGGCCAGCCTGGTCTACATAGTGAGTTCCAGGACAGCCAGGGGCTATGAAAAGAAACCCTCTCTCAAACAAAGCAAAACAAAACAAAACAAGACAAAACCCTACTAACCAACTAAAGAGGTGAAGCATGTACATTTTGAAATATAGTCAAGCATGTCAACTGTAGCAAATAACTGAATGTTTTAGCAGAAAGAACATTTAATACAGACAGCTTTGACTTTCTGTTTATTCTATCTCAAATAAGATTAAGTTTCTACAAGTAAATCAGAGGTCTATCACTCAGTTCTAAACTGGAAGGCTCTGCCTGATTAACTTAAGACTTGGGCCAATTGACAAACTAGATATTAACCACCAGCCATCCAATTGCAATTAAGTTTATTCACAGGAAGAAAGTAATTTTTTATGAGTTGCCCAATTTTCTTTCTTATACATCTCAGGACCACCTTCCTAGGGGTGGGACCACATATAATGGGTTTGGACCTCCCACATCAATCACTAATTTAAAAAAAAAAAAAAAAGAAAAAAAAAAACTCCACAGGCTTGCCAAAAGGCCAGTCTTATGGAGGCATTTTCTCAATTGAGAGTCCCTCTTCCAAAATGACTAGCTTGTGTCAAGTTTATGCAAAACTAATCAAAACAATGTTGATATAGTTAATATCTAGAAGAACTCTAATTATGAAGGCCTAGTAAAGCCAGAAAGTAAACAGAAGGCTATTTATACATAGGTAACTCATCAGGGAAGATATCATTAAATACTGCTGGACCCTAATGGCAGTATCCATCACCAGTTGGCTTATTCTTGTTGCTGATCTTAATTTAGACAAAGGTTTGATTCATTCATCATTTTTAAAAGATTATTCTTATTTAATTGAAAGGTAATTATATCACATGTGGTAATTCCTCACATGTTCCTCCTTAAATTTGTAGCACAGTTTTCTTTACTATTATTGTCATATATATTCCACTAAATGAAACACATATAATGTGGTAAATTGAATATAGTTGGCCCAGGGAGTGGCACTATTTGGAAGTGTGTTCTTGTTGGAGGAATTCTGTCCCTGCTGGAGTGGGCTTTAAGACTTTCCTCCTAGCTACCTGAGGGGTGCCAGTCTTCTGACTGCTTCAGAACTAGATGTGGAACTCAAAGCTCTTTCTCCGGAGCCATGTCTGTCTGGACTCTGTCATGCTTCTCTCTGCCTTATGATTGTGGACTGAACCTCTGAACCTGTAAGCCAGCTCCAGTTGAACGTTGTCCTTTATAAGAGTTGCCTTGCTCATGATGTGCCTTCACAGCAATGGAAACCCTAACTAAGAAGGATATAATTATATATAATGTATAAGACATATGCATATAGATAATGTAATATGTAATTGTACAATATATAATTATACTTTAAAATAATTATGAATATATAATTATAATTTGGGGACTTACTAATTGGTATTAGACAACCATTTAAGAAATTCATCCAAAGGGAAGATGAATTCTTCTTCTCAGCAGTTGTTAATTACTGTATCACTTCATCTAAGGGTAAGACACTGTAAAATTTCCCTCAATATATCAGTCCAGAAATAAATATCATTAAGTATTACATTCTAAGATTTTTATGGGAAAGATATCATAAATACCTTCTATGGTTTGTTGTTTTCTTTGTTTTTTTCTTTCACATTTTTGTGAACATATATTAAAGCAGCTAAGTTGAAATATGTTTACTTTTAAGAAAGGAACTGCATTCTGGTATGGTAGTGCATATCTTTAATTCTAGTACTCAGGAGGCAGAGTCAGGTAGATCTCTGTATTAGAGGCTAGCCCCACCTACATAACAAGCTCCAGGCCAGCCAAGGCTAAACAGTGAGATCTTGCCTCAAAAACAACAGAGAAAAGTAAGAAATTTTACTAGTCTTAATGTTTGGAACTCTAGGTAATTTTTAAAAATAACATAAATGTTTAAGAATATTTAGAAACGATTTAGCATATTGGTTAACCCTAAGACATTGACAATGTGAGATCATTGTTTCATGTTCTGAGGAGACTGACAAGCTGCCAATTAGGATAGAATGATTTTATAACACTTGAATTTTCTCTTATTCTCTCTTTCTCTTTTATTATATTTTTATTATATAAAACAATTTTTAAATTTAAATATATTTTGATCATATTCTTTCTCTCCCACAGTCCTTCTAGATCCTCTTCTCCTTCCTGCCCACACAACTTTAAGTTCTTTTTTTAAAAAAACAAGCATAAACTCAATACAAAACAAGCCCCCTGAAAACAAGAAAGCAAAATAAACCATACCCCAAATTGAAAACCAAACCAAACCAAACCCAACACCAAACTGTAACCTAATAAAAACACAGGAAACTGGAGCCCATTCATTATATGATACTCAACTACCTCGGACCATGAGTAGAGTCCTAGAATGATTGATATAGCCAGTGTTACTCTATTGGAGCAAATGTATTTGCCCTCTCCCAATAGGTATAAGTGACACAGTTCAGTTGTTAATCTTTGCCTTAGTGACTAGATTTTCATTCATCTATCCATTTTACAAAAATTGAGCCTATTTATTATTCATCATTTTAACCACAAAACACAACAAATAAAGTATAATGATAAACCAAAACCATCACATTGAAGTTTGACATGGCAAGCCAACAGTAAAAGAAAAGAACCCCAAGATAAGGCACAAGAATCAGATATCCAGTCATTTATACATCCAGGCATCCCATAAAAGTGTGAAACTGAAACACATAATATATATATGAAGAGGACAAGTTCAGACCCCATCTCTGTGAATTCATATGCGTTTTGCTTACTTGATTTAATGTGCCTTGTTCTCCTGGTATCCTTCATCACACATGGCTCCCATACTCCTTCTGCTTTATTTTCTACAGAGTTCCTTGAGCTTTGAGGGGAGGGATTTGATGGAGACATCTCAGTAGTTATATGTTACAAGGTCTCTATTTCTTTCTGAATAATGTCTGGCTGCGGGTCTCTGTATTTGTTCCCATCTGCTGCAGGAACAATGCCTAAGTATGATATAATATCATTGAAGGTCATTTTATTGTTCCTTTTTTTAGACCAGTGTCATTTGGTTTTACCTTAGGTCTCTGGGCTATCTAGCCTCTGGTTCTTGGTCACCCAAGGAGTGTTGAGTATGGGTTCCATCTCGTGAAAGGGGTCCTTAGTCAAATCAGACATTGGTTGGTTACTCCCACAATTCATTTTTAAATGTGTAACAAAACAAAATATACCCGGGAGCCTTGGTGATCCCTCAATCCACGGGAGAAACTGGGATCCCAGTAATCAGGCGGGCAAGGGGTTGGCAATTGAAAAAATGGCAGACACAACACAAGGAAGTGCAGGATCTGAATGCATATTTAGATTAAATTAGACTTCAGACCTTTATGGTCATTACAAATGAAAAAGAAAAGTCAGGTGGCTCAGGGGTCAACGTATATCTGAGGCCATCTGAAACACAATGAGTCTAAAGCAGCAGCCGCCTCCTCTGGACAGGTGCTGCACCCCTGGGATCCGAGTGCTTGGGCCTGCATAAGGGGGTGCAGGGGAAGGTTGGCCAGAGTCCTGGGGGGCTGCAGACTGCAGGAGGGTAGAGGCTTGAATACTTACTGCAGCACTCTCTCACTCACTTACACATGCACATCAGGCGCAAGGTCCAGCCCATCCTTAGTAAACGCCCACTATGCTAATCTTCTGGGCTAGCAGAGATATGCCCCAGGAGTCCCATTCTTGCTAATTCCTGGGAGTGGCTCAGCTGCCATATGTGACTGAAAATGAGGATTCTAATTGACCTTGCCCTGGGATTATCAATTTCTATTCAGTAAACTTCCATGCTTGACCTCCCTCATTATCTCCCTAACAATGCCTGAAGCAATTAGTCTGAATGTGTAACACTCCTTATGAAATTCCAAGCCAGGTTTCAGCTAAGATGTTGGAACATTGGTGAAGGTCAGAGAGCATTAATTTTGTTTAACTATTATAGTAAATCATATCTTGGGGGGCACCTAGCACTCAAGACCTTCCATCAACTAAAGCAAGGAAAAATCTGGGCCACCTCTGAGTTAGGGATTGCCAAAAGATCACAGGAGACTAGCTTCTTTTGAAGCTTTTCACCTCATGAACTGCTGTCATGCAGACTCGAGTGGAGTGTGTGTGGCAAAGTTGGACAAAACAAATCCAAAGAATGGAAAAAGCCCAAGAGAAGGCATACGAGTCAAAGGCTCACTTGATTGCATGCTGAAGAATCCCACAGAAACACTAAACTGGAAGTCATAATAATATAAGCACAGAGGATCTGGTACAGACTTATGCTGGGTCTGTGCATGCTGCTACAGTCTCTGTGAGTCCTTCAACAGGGACCCCAAGGGGGGGGGGATTTGATGGAGACATCCATTTAGGGCTTAGTGTTCCAAGGTCTTTCACTTTCTGCATATTATTTTTGGCCTCTCTATTTCCAACAACTATTCTTAAAACAGAATTATCAAACAGACCAGCATTTTTACACTTAGGTATGCAGTCAAGAGAGTTTAAAACATGTCCACACAAAACCTGGTCATAAATATTCATAAGGGCACTTTTCCTAATATTTAGAGAAGTGGAAAAATACCAGATGTTCATCATCCATTGAATGCACAAAGAAAAACAGACATATCTATGCAATAACATATTTGTTTAAAAAAATGGGATGAACCTTGAAATCATGACAAGCAAAAAGGCCATGTTCCATTTATATGAATTACAAAAGGCCACATATGGTATAATTTCTTTTACATGAATAAAATTTCATAGAAATGAAATACCATAGACGGCATCAGGTTCTTGTGCACACAGATAAGCACTGGGGAAACTAGGATGGTTAAACACACAGGCTTCACTCTTCAAAGGAAGGAAATGTTCACCTATCTTCTACTTAGACTGCCAAGAATGGATGTAGTTTTACAAGTTGTTGATGCTTTGCTGTCTGATGAACCAGGCCCTGACAGTATCTTCTAGAATTTATATTTTGCTTATCTCAGACCTGAAAGACCCCCAGAACTGGGGAGATCCTTACTCAAGTCTCGGAACAACGCGACCACCCAATGACTCACGAGAGACCGAACTTGCTGCAATCACATGAGGTTTATTGGGGATACCGGTACCGGGTCGATCTCATGACCTTGCTGGCCAGAGTTCAACGCCGAACACAAGAAGTGTGGGGTATTTAACCCATAAATTGGGGGCAGGAAGAGGATTACCAAGAAAACAGAACATAAACAGTGGAGACTTTCAGAGGGACCCAACCCAAGGTATTCAGTTAGGGAGGGGAACATATTCATTCTAGGAATGTAATCTCCATCTACTGGTTGACAGGGTGGAGAGTCTCATAAACCACTAGACCTTCATTCTTAGTTCCACTCTCATTGTGGATCAGCCAGGAGGGGTAGGTATCCGGAACCAGAGCCCTGAGGCTCTGGATTAGCAAAATTCCTGGAACTAGCTACTCCACCTTTTTTTTTGGCTTGTGGCAGAGGTTTTCCATGCCCGCTTTTAGGTAAAAGTTATACATTATACATTCTAAGATTCTCCAGCCTTTCAAGACCCTTCCCCCTAAATACTTGAGCATTACTTCCAGGCCATAGAACCCATTCTTATGAGTGATGTCACTTGTACTTTACAGCAGCCTAAGTGACTTCTATGTTATCTTAGGGCCAGGTTAATCCTGACATTTACCAGGTATTGTGTTTACCTTATTTTCCCTAAACCCTGATCTTGAAAATTGTTTCTAAGTCAAAAGAACCCATTTTTATGGAAGATCTCATGTGTCATGTATACTTTGTAAAGAGTTTCAATATAAATGTGTCTTAAGCTTTGTTATACACTTAGGACTGAGTTCATTGTCATCAGCAAACTCTGCCCCATGTCCCCCACCAATTGTGCTGTGTTTAAATGTGGCTAAAATAAACAGTGTCCATTTGTTTATGGTGTCAGACCCTAAAATTTTGAAATAGTACCCATTAACTAAATTGAACTGACCCAGATCTCCTTCTTGCCTTTCACAGTGTTCCTTTGCTGGCCATGGCATTTATAGGGACTGACACCCCCCTACACACACACACACACACACACACACACACACAAAAGGCATTAGTAGTTTTTGGAGGCTAAAAACAGAAGCATGAATTTTTTTTTTCAGGAGAAGAAAAATTCTAAATCTGTTATTTATGATTGTTTTATAGTCTCATTAATATATTAAAACCCTATGAATTGTATACAATAAGTACGTTATGTTTTCATATACAAAACATCTTTGATACAGTTTCTTTGAGTAAGAAAAGATGATAAGGGCTAGGGAGATGATTTGATGCTTGCTATAAAGCCTGACTTCCCGAGTTCAAGCCCTGGGACTTAAATGGCAGAAAGAAACAACCAAATCCTGAAAATTGACTTCTGACTTCTACCTGCATGCTGTATCACATGCTCAACCTTCTATACACATACACATACAAAATGAATAAATAATGTAAAAATGTTTATATCTAAAAGATAATGAATTCACTTTTAAATCTTACTGTTAAGAAAAGGAAAATCAAGAGGTCATATAGGTCATAGAGAAATCAAGCTGGAGCTGAGCTGGATGCTAGGCATCATGGTTTCAGAAAGTGCTATGAAAGCTGTTAGGGGAGAAAGTCATCAATAGTCATGTTCAATTGTAAATCCTGTGAGTTACAATAATGACCTTCCAAGTAATATGTGCCCACTGATGCAATTGTGGCATATATTATGAGGATAATCAACTGCATTCTGAATGGTTTAGGGGTCTACTCTATAAGAGGGAACTCAAGCCTGGCTCTATAAACCTGGTCAAGAATCCTTGGTTCAGAAGATCTCAGGACATAGCAGGGAGCCTAATAGTATTGTTTTGCTAAACAGTGATATTGTCAAACTCTATTAATACATTTACCATCATAGATTAGTATGGCATTTAGTTTTCTTCAGAGATGCTTCTTAATGTACCAGGTAGTAGTTAATGAACTCCATGACTAGTTAAGTACTGAGAATACATGATGGTAGAGTGCTAAGCCCAACTTAGGAGCTAGATCACTAAATGATTAGCATGGGCAATATGGATATTCTGGGGAAATTGGGATTTAGGTCCTTCCTGTTATGGAGTGGAAAAGGATGATTGACTACATCATGATACTCAGAAAGGTGACCAAAATAAAACTTATGAAATGTTTACTTCCAGTTGACTGCATGTGCTACTATATCTAGCATATATCATCATTTTGAAATAGTTATAAATAAATTGTGCCATGAGATCTACAAACAGGTAATATGGAATGAAAATAGTTAATTTTTATTGTGACAAAGTCTCAGATTCTGTTCATGACACTTCAGTTTCAATACATTAGCTGAAGCAAGCATTAAATTGAATTTGTTAGTAAAAGGAGAGATGCCTTCTCAATTAAGTTAAACCTCATTGTTATCATAGACTCAAAATTTAATAACTCTAATGGAAAGTATAGATTGCTTTTTTGTAGCCTGCAGTTTATGGGCTTGGGTAATCTCACTGTGCCAGCATATTTCATATAGCTAGCTAACCAGGCACATTATTTCATCAATTCATAGTTCTAATTCCAAGAGTTTAAAACACTGGTTGGGAGAGGTCGTACATACCTGTGATTCTATCATTTGGGAGGTAGAGGTAGGAGGATTAGGAATTCAAGGACAGCAATTTCAAAAGGCTTTGAGGCTCCTTCATTTGACTTAAAATTATATTGAGAGCTCTATTTACTTGTAAAAAAAACAAAATTATAAGATCTTCAGGTATATGGATTGAAATGGAATAAATTATACTGGGTGTGGTAACTAAGATTCACAAACATCACCTAGCTTCAAATGTTTAGATTTTTCTTTATGTTTAACTTGGAGTAATTGTAGAATGGAGAAAGTAGGAAGGGGCCATTGAGGTGCGAGGGGCGGTGCCTTAAGTGAAGGAGACTTGAGCAGAACATAGGTGACATGAAAATAGCAAAGGTGGGTACTAGTTTGACAGACAAATTTGAGTAGGGTTGGAAGTAGAGGAGGGGAGACAAGGACTGGGGCAGGGAGGTAAGGCCCCAAATAAAAAGTGTATGAAAAGCCCATATGGAAACTTGTAAGCCAGGTAAAAATATGAGGTAAAAATTACATTGAACTAATTAGAGATTCATAGGAAGATACAAAATAGCACAGAGTATCCCACATACTCTACTATATAACTATGCATTTTAATGGTGACCTTTCATATGGTTCTTTGCAGGGTCCCACATGGCCTTGATGGGGGTGGAATTACGTGGTTCCTACCCTTAGAACTAGGTCAACAGGGCATGGGCCTCCACAAGTGTCGATGGCTGCTGTGGGTAGAAGGCTTGTTTGCGTAATACTGTACATATTTTACATTCCCTCATCAAGAAATGTCCTCCCTGTTAACGTCAATGACTCAGTGATAATCACAGACAGACTAGTCTGGAGGTGAAGGTTTGGCTAATGTCTCAGCACAATGGTAAACACTGGGACCTTCAGGACAGTCCTTAAGGCTATGGGAAAAAAATCTGAAAATATTAGTGTTTTAATCAGAGTTTCTATTCCTGCACAAACATCATGACCAAGAAGCAAGTTGGGGAGGAAAGGATTTATTCAGCTTACACTTTCCACATTGCTGTTTATCACCAAAGGAAGTCAGGACTGGAACTCAAGCAGGTCAGGAAGCAGGAGCTGATGCAGAGGCCATGGATTGGTGCTGCTTACTGGCTTGCTTCCCCTGGCTTGTTCAGCTTGCTCTCTTATAGAACTACTACTCAGGGATGGCACCACCCACAAGGGGCCCTACCCACTTGATCACTAATTGAGAAAATGCCCTACAGCTGGATCTCATGGAGGCACTTCCCCAACTGAAGCTCCTTCTCTGTGATAACTCCAGCCTGTGTCAAGTTGGCACACAAAACCAGCCAGTACAAGGAGTTAGAAAATATATAATTTCTCAAAAAATAAGGATGTAATATGAATATGAGGGGCCTCAGGAATCTAAAGGATCAAAAGCAGCTGCACTGTGAACCAAGTTGTCAGAAAGATACCAAGGAAGGAGATAAGAGATTTAGGGAGTTGTCATATTAGCAGATTCCCTTTTTTCTTTTTCCATCATTTTTTCTTTTATATGCTTACAAAGGCAGACAGATTCCTGAGTTCAGGGTCAGCCTGGAACAGAGTAAGGTTAGGCTCAGGTATCGTAGAAATTTCAGGATAGGGTCCCACACAGCTAGCTTATCATCTGTGCTTAACAGAGGCTGGCAGAATTCTTAATTCTTTTGCAATGTTAAAAGGAGAGGTGTGGACCTTGTGCTCAGTCCAATTGTTGGCTGAAAGCATCCACCTCTGTATTAGTCAGGCACTGGCAGAGCCTTTCAAGAAACAGCTATATCAGGCTCCTGTCAGCAAGCACTTGTTGACCCACGGAGCTGAAGGGGTTTGCAGTCCCATAGGAGGAAAAATAATATCAGCCAACCAGTACCCCTAGAGCTACCAGGGACTAAACTACCAACCAAAAAGTACACATGAAGGGACCCATGGCTCCAGCCACATATGTAGCAGATGATGGTGTTGGTCATCAATGGTAGGAGAGGCCCTTGGTCCTGTGAAAGCTCAATGCCCCAGTGTAGGGGAATGCCAGGGCCAGGAAGCAGGAATGAGTGAGTTGGTGAGTAGAGGGAGTGGGCAGGGGATAGGGTGTTTTCAGAGGAGAAACCAGGAAATGTAATAAAATAATAATAATAATAAAAAGAGAGGTGTGGTTAGTCTGGGGCGGGGGGGGGGATGGGGTGAGGGTTCTGGTTGGTTGATATTGTTCTTCCTATGGGCTTGAAAACCCCTTCAGCTCCTTCAGTGCTTCCCCTAACTCCTCCATTAGGGTTCCCATCCCTTATCTGGTATCAATGGGAGGGGAGGCCCTTTGGTCCTGTGTTGGCTTAATGCCCCAGCTTAGAGGAATGCTAGGGCAGGGAGGCTGGAGTGGGTGGGTGGGTTGGGGAGCACTCTCATAGAAGCAGGGGGAAGGGATGAGATAGGGGGTAAGGAGGGAAAACCAGGAAGGCAGATAATCTTTGAAATGTAAAAAAATAAAATAACCAATAAAAATATAAAAGGAGAGGTGTGTTTGCTGTCTCCTAAGAATTAAAGGGCTGGGGTCAAGGGATGCTGATTCATAAGATAATCAAAAGGAAACCTGGAATAAATGGCTGGATTGATATGTAAAATAAAAAGACTGGGCTTATGATCTGCAAGAGATGAGCTATCCCAAGAATTTTTTAGAATAGCAAGAGAGAAGTGCTTGGAGAACTGTCTGGAGCAGAGATAGCAAGAGAAATCTGTCTAGAGGGAGAGCTCTACAGATCCTCAGTGAGGGCAGAACTTAATCTAGAAAGCTGTCTTGAATAGAGCATAGGCCACTAGCTTGGACCCACAATTTGACTTCTGAGCCCTTTGTTTTCTCTGCTCCCAGACACCCCTTCTCTCACAACTCCTTTCCAAGCTGAGGCTCGTCCTTGGCAGTTCTTGTACATTTCAAATCCAGAAATGTGACATTGGTATTTCCCCCATTTTTCTTTTTCTTTCACTTTTTGGGCAGGTTTGATATTAAGTATCACTCTATAGCCCAGGATTTACAAAAACAAAAACAAAACAAAACAAAAAAAACTACTTATAAAGTCAATAAACATCTACTATCAATCTTGAGGACAAGTTCATATTTCCCTCTTCTTCCAACTTGATTGCATAGGCTAAGCCTCTATCGCTTGAAAAGAAACAGGATCCCAAAGTTGGGGTCTTATCAGGGGAAGTACACTAATTTTCAGTAACCATCCTATTTCCATGTGAAGCCTTGGGCTTCCTCAGTATGTTGAAAAAATTTCATCCTTCCAAAATGCTTGTCACTTGTTCCTTACAAACCATTTTCTACTTTAAGAAGAACTCTGTGGGATAGTGGACAAATATGCTTCACACTCCCAAGTTATAATAATAAAACTGTTTGTATAATTTTCTAGCTTTTGAATTGAGTCTTGGTTCCTACAATAGCCTGAGCCACTATCATCCTGAGTATGAACAGCTCTATAATAACTTTTATTAACTGTCAGTACTAGGTAATACTTACCATCCCAACAAACAACTTGGTCTTGTTTAGAAAATACAGATCTCAGGAAAAGAAAAAAGAAAATACAAAGATCTAAAGGGCTATTGAGAATACCCTCAGCTTCATGCCATACCATCAAATACTTTTTGGTACTGTTTGTTTGTTTTATATAGTGACTAGTTTTGATGAATGTATTTAAAATTCAGTATAACAAAATCTATTTCTGCTACTGATTATATTATTTCTTTTATTTATTTATTTTTGAGACAGGGACTCACTATGTACTCCTGGCAGCCCAGGAACTCTATGTAGACAGAACGGGCCTCAAACTCATGGAGATCTGTCTGCTTCTGTCTCCCTGGAAATAGGATTAAAGTCATGTACTGAAAGGCTGGAGAATCTTAGAATTTAAAATGAGGGTATTTAATAGAAATGTATGTATAGTGTATAACCTTTACCTAAAAGGGGGCAGGGAAAACCTCTGTAACAAGCCAAAAATGTAGACTAGCCAGTTCCAGGAACCTGGCTAACTCAGAGCCTCAGGGCTCTGGTTCCTGATACCTGCCCCTCCTGACTGTCCACAATGAGGGTGAAACTAGGAATGAAGGTCTACTGGTTTATGAGACTCTCCACCCCGTCGACTGGTAGATGAAGATTACATTCCTAGAATGAATATGTTCCCCTCCCTAACTGAATACCTTGGGTTGGGTCCCTCTGAAATTTTCCACTGTTTTTATGTTATATTTCCTTGGTAACCCTCTCCCTGCCCCCAGCTTGTGGTTTTCCCCTTTAAATACCCCTCACTTCTTGTGTTCGGGGGTCGAACTCCTCTGGCCTGCATGGCCACGAGATGGACCCTGGTATAGGCCTATCCCAAATAAAACTCATGTGATTGCAGCAAGTTTGGTCTCTCATGAGTTATTGGGTGGTCGTGTCATCCCGAGACTTGAGTAAGGATCTCCCCAGTTCTGGGTATCTTTCAGTACCACCATGCCTGGCTTATGTGCATAGATATATTAAATTTTATGAGGCAGAGAGCTGCCTTAGTCTCCTTAGCACACAAAAGCAAGTTGAAGTCTATAGAATGAGGATTTTTGCATTAGTAGAAAGACAGACGTTGACATTGTTGTCTGTAATATATTCTGTTCAATGTCTTAAAATATCCTCCATGGCTGTTTGTCATAGAGCTACAGAAATACAGTCTGTGACCACCAATGTTCCCTATCCCTTTCTTGTGGAATGTGACTTGTAAGCTAGATGGAGAAATTTAGTTGTGGGTATAGAAAGGTGTCAGAATGGTGACAACATGATTGAAAATACTTGTGTATTTTTGTTTTAAACAGGACCTCTCTATATACCCTAGGCTAGGCTCAAGCACATGATTCCCCTATCTCCACCTCCCTAGTGCTGAGATAGGTGCAAATCACCATGACTAGCCTAATAACTGTGTATTTGTATTATACCCATTTCAATAATTGAGCCCCAGTTAGAAATGGTCCAAATAACTAGATGACTAGAAGATGAAATTAGCATTGCTTGGTCTGGCAGAATCTCTTCACTAAGTGCTTCTGGCTTTGGGCTGGGATTGGTTAGTTGTAGATGCTGGAGAGAGATCAAAGGTTAGAGGGTGACTGAGGGAAAACAGATCTCTCCCACTTCTTCAGATGCTGCTTTATGGTCCAGCTCTTCCTATTGCAGTGGTTTGTGCCAGTTGACCTTGGCCCTGGGGTTCTGAGAATTGTTTCTTTCATTAGATACAGTAGGGTTTGTTTAGATACACTAGTTGATTTGCTACTCTGTTTCTAATTTTGACTATCATTTATGACACTAATTCATTGCTGTCAATCTCATTTAGTTAGGGTTGCATGTAAAATGTCCCTCACAGGCTCACATGTTTGAATGCCTGTTCCACAAATGATAGTGCTCTTTTCAGAAAAGACTATAGAACCTTTGAGACTGTGGCCTACATAACATAAGTGGATTGATAGGAGTGGACCTTGAAGGTGCTATAGAACCTCAGGTAATTCTTCCAGTCTACCATCAAATTCCTACCTGCCAAGATGTGCAGAACTTGGGCCATATGTTTTAGACAAGTTCCTTTTGCTATCCCCTGTTGTGGCAATATGATGTCCTCTGAAAGTATGGGGCAGAATGAATCCTTTCTCTCTAAGTTTGCCTGTAGCCAACATTTTACCACTGTGATGAGAAAAGTCATTAAAAAGTAGGTTCTGTAAATCTTCAAAGGGGCTTCTGTTTTCTTGTTTAGACTCTTGATACACTGTGTTTCTTCCTTTGGGAAAATGAGAAAATAAGAGTTTGTAAAGGAGTAAACGAGATAGTAAATGCCTGCACATCAGTCACCCCCACCCCCAACATTAGCAGACATTTCTGTTTTGTAGGCACTCAAGCATTGCAACAGGGTGGTTTTTTTTAGCAGCATTGCTGCCATAGATTAAGTGACTGGAACTGAACAACTGTTTGATTTCCTCTGCTTTCAGAGACACTGCTCCTGATAACAAGACTGCATTTATAACTACATTGGGAATGTGTTGATTCTGCTAATGCCATGGTTACATAGACACGGTTGCTATTAAAAATAAATCTTAAAGCCTTGGCACAAACCATCTGTGCTTCTTCAATCAATGGAGTCTTGTTAAGCAAAACTTTACCTCAGATGATTTTCCACTTACTGGATTGGTATTATATAGTTTGAATTATATCCATCAAAAAATGTTGTTGATACTGTAAAACCCTGCTACTGAGGAATATGAATTTATTTACACCTATGCTTCTTAAAAATGTAACTAAGGTAAGATGAAGTCATGCTGGACTATGGTAGGTTATATTCTAATTTGAGTGATTGTCTTTTATTTGGTTGTTTTGTTTTTGACACAGTATTTCATGTAGTCCAGACTGGCAGTGAACTGTCATATAGCTAAGGCTAGCTTTAACTACAGATCCTTCACTTCTCATGCTGGAATTATAGGTGTGCACTACCACAGTGAACTCTGAGCGGTATTTTAACACACACACACACACACACACACACACACACACACACACACGGAGAATGCCATGTGATGGAAAGAGCAAAAACTGAAATGATGCATGTTCAAGCTAAACAATATGGAGGGTTATATGACAACCATAAGTTAAGAAAGGTATAGGAGTCAGGCATGGTGCCATCTACCTTAAATCCCAGCATTTGAGAATCAGAGACAGGTGCATCTCTTTTACTTTGAGTCTGGTCTGGTCTACATGTGTAGGACAGTCAGGGATATGTAGAGAGACCCTGCATCAAAACACAAACAAAATAATAATAATAATAATAATAATAATACACAAAATAAAAATAAACATAACAGTAATTAAAATGAATACAGGAACTATCTTTGAGCCTGGAGAGACAGCACTGACTGCTTTTCCTGAGTACTGGGGTTCAATTCTCAAAACCACTTGGTGAGTCACAGTTATTTGTAACTTGAGTCTTAGGAGATCTGAATCTCTCTTCTAGCCTCTTTGGGGACCAACCATGCCCATGACACAGAAACATATGCAGGCAAAACGATTATAAACATAAAAGAAAAAATGATAAATTAGCATTCATACTCTGATTTCATAACCAAAGTAGAAAGAAAAGAAGATTGATACTAAGAACCATTGTTTCTACAATGCTAAAATCTGTAATTGCGCTGATTGCCTCGTCTTTTATAACTAAGGCCACATTATTTCCCAAACAGTGTTTGGATATTTAATTTTATATTGTTGAATTTAAGAAGGAGAAGATAATCAATAAAAATTAGATTGCTAAGGGAAAGAGAAGGACAGAGGAAAGAACGGTGCTGATTTGACAAGTATATGTCATGCCATTTGTATTTCAAAATACTAATTTAAGTTAAAGCAGTTAATGTGACTGCATACATGCTTACAAAACCTGAGGGGAGAAACAATTGATTTGTGCTTAATCACATTGGACTCAAAGTGTTTGTTTCTAGGAGTTAATATTATTAAACATGTTCTCATTTAGCTTATTTTTTCCCCTTAAGAAACAGACACACCAAAAAAGATACAAAAGGAAACAACAGTAGAAAATATCAGCACATCATTGAAGTTGGAAAACAAACATTTTCATCTCTTTTTCTTTCTGATAGCACATGCCCTGAAAGGAGAGGCCATGAAAAGGATTATTATGTGGCCTATTTTTTTTTATTTCTAAAAGTAATTTATTGAACTGTATGCAAGCAATGGTATACTGATATTATAAAAAGCCATTCTGCTACTAGAATATAATTGCAAAAACACATTGCTAAGTTTATTAAATGCAGAGTACTCATATATTTTAATCAGTCCATTAATTTGTACAAGAATTTTCACATGTTTGAATTACAAGATTTCCCTTTCATTGATGCCTCTCTCATGCTCAGGCAAAAAAAAAAAAAAAAGCCTGTGTTTTAGTCCCACTCTGATTCTGGCCCAGCTGTGGGTAACCAAAAAGAAAAAAACTTATAGGATGTACACATATCTCACTCTGGGTTTCTGAGACCAGTCTCACAGGACCACCACTTTGAAGCCTGATTTGCAGGGCCTTTGAAACAGCATTCCCCAGGATATCTCCCATAAAGGGTGGGACACAGACTATGGTGTAACCTAGACAGGAATGCCTACATAAGTGCCTGCAGGACAGAGATTTTGGGCTCAGAGGACCAAGATCAAAGTTTATGTAGTGAGAATTCTGGTATTTTTGTTTCTTTTAAAACTATAGAAATATTATAGGAATGCACATTTGTTTTAATCCCAGGTGAGGAGAAATGGGTCTACTTTAGACTGTCTACAGCAGCTGACTATAATGTGCCTCTTGCTCTAGCAGAGGCATGGTTTTGACAGCTGCAGATAGTTTCTGCAATTGTGTGACATTTGGAATTCTGGGAACTTTTTTTTTTTAATTTTAGTGCTTTCAATTTTTTATTGAATATTTGATTAATTTACATTTCAAATGTTATCCCCTTTCCCAACTTTCCCCCTGTGTCTATGAGGATGTTCCCCCACCCACCCACCCACTCTTACCTCCCCTTCCTCACATTCCCCTATACTGGGGCATCAAGCCTTCACAGGACCATTGGCCTCTTCTTCCAGTGATGCCCGACAATGCCATCCTCTCCTACATATCCAAAGTGTGGATGCTTTGGTACTTCTTAGAAGGGGAAACAAAATACTCACAGGAGCAAATATGAAGACAAAGTGTGGAGCAGAGACTGAAGGAAAGGCCATCCAGAGACTGTCCTACCTGGAGATCCATCCCATGTCCAGTCACCAAACCCAGACACTATTATTACTGATGCTAAGAAACGCTTGCCAAGAAGTGCATGCTGACAGGAGCCTGGTATAGCTGTCTCCTGAGGGGCTCTGTCAGAGCCTGACACATACAGAAATAGATGCTTGCAGCCAACCATTGGACTGAGCACATGGTCCCCAAGAGTTAGAGAAAGGATTGAAGGAGCTGAAGGGGTTTGAACTCCATAGGAAGAACAACAATATCAACCAAGCTGACCCCCTAGAGCTCCCAGGGACTAAATCATGTGGCCTATTAAGAAGGAAGTTCTCTGCTAAAGTCATCAACATTGGCTCCTGGGAGCCTTTCCCTTCCCTGGAGTCTGGGACTTTCTAGTGGCTACCCCCAGTTCACCATTCCCCATTGATACATGTTTCTATTCAATTTTCTGACCTTCTGCACTTCTCTCCTGTTCTTTCCAATACCTGTTCCTGGCCACCTTTTCCCTTACCCTTCTCTTTCCCTCCCAGGTTCTCCCCTCCCTCTACCTCCTGTGATTAATTTCTTCCCTGTTCTATGTATGATTGAAGCATCTATACTTTGGGCTTCTCCTTAAGCTGCATTCGGTTTATGGGTTCTATCTGGGTATTCTGAGTTTTGGGGCTAAAATAAACTTATCAGTGAGTTCATACCATGTATGTTCTTTTGTGACTGGGTTACCTCACTCAGGATATTTTCTAGTTCCATCCATTTGCCTGTGAATTTCAAGAAGTCATTGTTTTTAATAGCTGAGTGGTACTCCAACAACTGTTGGTTGCTTCCCCTCTTTGGAAGCTTGCATGGTGCCTTCAAGGAACTGGGACAAATTCATTTTGAGGGTCTCTGTGTTGGAAGTGGCTAAAGTGTTATATCTCTCAGAAGGGAAGACCATGCCTGGGCAGGTAGCTGAGAGAGGTCTTGTCTGATACTGTGGTGTTGACATAGCTAGTGCCAGGGGAGGCAGGAGTGGCAGGGGCATGAATCCAGTCTGACAGGTGGGTCCAAGGTCCACAAAAGAATGTTTTGGGAGAGAAAACTCTTCCCCAAAGTGTTACAGCTCAGTAAAACAGTCACTCTCAGAAAATTCTGGGTGAAATAATATGTACACTTTATTCCATGTGGATAGGGACTTTATAAACATTGAGGAGTAGGCTGGGATCCAGGTGTAGATGCTTCCCATTGGCTCAGTCTGAGGTTCTAGTGATGTTCTATTTTCGTGGTGAGGGATTTGTGACTGATTGTCATGGTCCTCTAAGTGGGGTGTCATGGTTATGTGAGCTAATACCCACTCATACCATTCTCAATTCTGTGTTTCATGGGGTTTGGACTCACTCAACCTTACCAATTCTTCCATCTAGTGTCATGGTCCACTTGGCCCATAGGTACCTATTCCTCACAGAGAAGCCACTCAGGTGAGTTTCAGCTCAGGGGCCTCTGGGTCTTGTGTCTGAGGTATGTGGTATCTTCAGAAATATGGAGTTACCTTACACCTCTGTGTGTGTGTGTGTGTGTGTGTGTGTGTGTGTGTGTGTGTGTGGTGGGGGATCCAAGAGCAGTAGCAATAAGCTATAATGTTGTAGGAGTCTCTTGAACACCCTGACCAACAACTTAAAAGTGAGCATGCTATACCTGGTGTTGGAGATTTTGTTAGATTGTCTTTGTCTTTTAAAGGGAGCCCTATCAGCTCATGTGGGAAATTTTCATTTCAAGTACATATGTATATTTATACACTAAACTTTGATGAGTTATAGGTACTTTTAAGTAAATAGCAAATAGTATGATTCCTTATGAAGTCTTCAAACACCTTTCCTATTATTTTCCTCTTCTGTTTCCTTTCTTTCATGCTTATTTTTGTATTCTTCTATAGAGACTCTCCATTTTCCTATCTCCTCCATAAGTTCATGTGTTCTCTGCTATTCCATTATTTACTGCTCCTGCAACCCTCTACCCCAGCATTGACTCCCTTTTACTTTTCAAGTTTCTGACTTTACACCAAGATTTACTCACACTTGAAGATTTGGAGCTAAGAGCCTCAAATGAGAGAGATTTATCCAACATTTGCTTTTCTTGTCTTGGGTACCCCACTCAATGTGTTCTTTCTTGGTTCTATCCATTTACCTGCAAAATTTATGATTTCTTTCTCCTTTACAGCTGAATAGTATTCCATAGAGTATATGCACAACATTTTCATTATCTGTTTGTCAGTGGAAGGATGCTTAGGTTTTCATTTCCTTGCTATTGTGAGTTATAGAAAGGCAATGAAGATGGCTGAACAAGTATCTGTCAAGTCCTTTGGGAATATGCCTTAGACAGCAACAGACTTGGTTAGACATCAACCCTCTAAACTATTTTGTCTACTTCCCTGCTAATAACCCTGAGATATGACTTGCCTGGGCCACTTTTACTCCAGCTGACCAGCCCTCATGGCCAGTTCTCATGATCCCTTAGCCCATTGCTGCTTTCACTCTCTTCGCGCCTTCTCTACTCAGACTCTAGGCCTGGGAACCAAAACTCTACCTACTTCTCTTCTGCCCTGCTATAGGCTGTAGGCATTTTTATTTAACCGATAGTTTTAAATTAAGGAATAAGGTTACATATGTGTAACCTTGTAACCTTATTCCTTAATTATATGGAAATAATTATGTGGATATGTGAGGTTGTCACCATATCTCTGGGGACAGCCAGGCCTTGGAGGCCATTATTTAGCATCACAATATATAGCAACAGACCAGACCTCAACAAGATAGATTTCATGTAGGATCTACATTTCTATCATAGAACCTAAAGAGCTACTGATATAGTGAGACCGGAAGAGAAAAAAATGAAAGCAAGGCAGTTGTGGGTAAGCATCCTGAAAGACTGAATTTAGAAATTTGGAAAAAGCATGTTAATGGAAGTGCATTAATGTGATAATAATAATAATAATAATAATAATAATAATAATAATAATAATAATAATAATAATAGTAAAACCTTTACTTAAAGAAGGCATAGGAAGTCTCTGAAACGAGCCAGGAATGTGGACTGGTCAGTTCCAGGAACAGGATAGCAGTCAGCCATTAAAAAGATAGCATTGCCCAGAATAAGGAACAGGACAGTGGTCAGCTATTGAGAAGATAGCATTGACCAAACCACATTCCTCTAGACAATGAGTGTGCAGGATGACTTCCTTGTGACCTGATTCAACCAGGGGTTGGGTCCCTTTGGAATTTTCCACTGTTTTTATGTTATGTTTCCTTGGTAACCCTCTCCCCGCCCCCCGTTTGTGGTTTTTCCCTTTAAATCCCCTTACTTCTTGTGTTTGAGGTCGAACTCCTCTGGCCTGCATGATCATGAGACCAACCCCGGTACTGGCCTATCCCAAACAAACCTCATGTGATTGCAGCAAGTTCGGTCTCTCATGAGTTATTGGGTGGTCGTGTTATTCTGAGACTTGAGTGAGGGTCTCCCGAGCTCTGGAGGTCTTTCAATCCCAAGCTGGCAAGACTGAGGCAGAAGCAGCCAGTCAGTTTTCACTGCTTCTGTGATTCTGTGAATCAGGTTCTACTTTAAGTCTCATAGTTAATGCTAACAGTGGATATGGTGACGTTTTGGTTGGCGGTGTTGGTGAGAAAACAATGTCTCCAGACAGCTCTGCCCTTCTGGACAACTTGATGCTCTGAACAGTGCTGAGGTTTCTTTCATCTCCAACTGCCTTTATCTAACAGATTCAAGCTTTTCTCAAGATGCTTCTTTGAGCAATGATTGCCTTCCTTGTTTTACAACCTTCCCGGATTTCCAGTTTTTACCCACACACTTGCAATATTCCCAACAAAAAACTTGAAGACCTCATGATCAGTATGTTTATACAAAAATATAATTTTAAAGGACAACAAGATATAAATTTCAATGTTCTTAATTGTTGATTGTAGCTGCCAGCAGCTATGCAAACGAGGTTCCTGAAAGAGAGGCAGGGGCCTAGGGAAAATAGGGGAATCTGACTGAGAGAGAAATAACCAGAACAAGTCAAAAGGTTCCAATCAAGGTCCAATGTGCATTTCAGAGTCTGGGAATATATAGGCAGGGAAACCCATCCCCAGTAAGCCAGGATCTTTTGGCCTAATTAGCATCTTCTTGTTCTGTCCAGAAGGCAGCTGAAACAGCTCAGCAGGGTGTGGATCCTAGCAGGAAAAGGCAGAGAAGTGGCAGGACAAAAGGGCTTTCTTTATCTCAGGAAACTCCTTGCTTGTGGCAAGGACAAAGTCTGGTCCAGCCCGCTTGAGGCTGGGGGAGGTCACAGTTGATCACCATGTAAGACAGGAAACACAATAAATACTTTAATCCTTTATTATGTCTTCTGAAGTCATCATATTTTGTCATCAGAATAATATTATGTCATCAGAAGTCATGTATAACACATATATGTTCATATATGTCTGAAATGGCCTGACATTGATTGTCCTCTTAGTATTTGTGAAGAAATTGTTTGCTTCCTTGGAAATAATGCATATTTTTGTTGAAGATCAAGTTACAAGGTTTTAAAGTGAAGTAAAAAAACTTTTGGTAATAGGTTTTTTATCTTCTGAAACTGAACTTTTGTAAGACCTTGCAGCCAAGTTAACAGTGTGCTTTGAGATCATTTATAGCTGTGTGCTGAACACCAGAAGACTTTTAAGTTGTCATTTTCTACACAACACAGTATAAAATTCAGCATTCATATTTATTAGGTATAAGCAATTTAGAGGCCATGTAAAGTACACAGGAAGGTATACCTAAAGACTGTGTTATGACCACAGTATCCTATTTAGGAATCATGAAAACCCACCAATTTTGGAATCTTAAAGGAGGATGCAGAAACTAATCCTCCAGTCTTTACTGAAGGACAACCAAATAAAATAACAGTTTAGCTAGAAATTGTCCAACATTAGATGCTAAGAAGCTAGACATCAAAAAACAGTGCTAAAATGCTCTTTTATACTAAATTGAAGAAATAATAAAGATCAGAAATATTCAGCCAATTTTAACTTTGACCATGTAATTTTTTGCAAAAGTTTAAAAACAATTTAAAATAGCAGATTGTAATATCATTGTTGTATCAGTTTTGAGACAATGTCTCACGTATTCCAGGTTAGCTTGCTATATATCTGAGGATGGCCTTGAAATTCTGATTCTCCTGCCAACACCTCCTAAGTCCTGGGAGTATAGGTGCACTTTACCAACCTGATTTACAGGGTACTAAGGATTGAACCTAGTGCTGTGTGCATGCTATGGAAGCACTCTATCAGCTGAACCATGTCCTCACTCCTTCTCTTTCTGTTTTGTTTAGCTTTCTTTGTATCTTTATGTATATTTTGTGTAAATGTATGTGGGGGTGTGTATACCACATCGCACAAGTGGAGTTCAAAGGAAAACTTCAACCATTGTTCCTTTCCTTCTCCTTTTGAGACTATCTCTTATTGCTTACTGTTATATATGTCAGGCTAGCTGGCCCCTAGGCTTCCAAGAAATTTCTTGTCTCATCTCCTTTCTTGACATATGAGTTCTAGTATTCCAGGTGCTTATTACTTACTCTGGCTTTATGTGAGTTCTAGACATCCTCACTGAGGTCCCCATATTTGACAGCAAGCACTTTATCCACTGAGCTAACTCTTCACACTCACTTTAAGAGGTTGCTCACACATAAGATAGCAGATGGAATGTGTTGGCTGGTAATATATTGATCAGTGCTTACCATCTATATCATAACCTGAAATAAAAATGCTACCACCTCTCCTCTCAACAGAGTAAATTCAATTCCAATAAATAAAAGCAAAACCAGAAAAACTAGTAAAACTAGGCCTGTCTTCTCCCAAGATTAGAGGGAGCTTGGTGTGGCATTCTCTCTAGTTAGAACTTTGTTTCTTTTTTTTTCTTTTTTCTTTTTTCTTTTCTTTCTTTCTTTTTTTTTTTTTAAATATGGAACACTTCACGAATTTGCTTGCGTGTCATCCTTGCGCAGGGGCCATGCTAATCTTCTCTGTATCATTCCAATTTTAGTATATGTGCTGCCGAAGTGAGCACACCTTCTGTTTCTTTTGCTGTTGTATCAGCCTGGATCCCAATAATTTGGGATTTCCTGAATATGTGCATGGTCTATCAGATTCTGATTTTTTATTAGATATTTTCTTTATTTACATTTAAAATGTTCTCCCCTTTTCTGGTTTCACCTCTGGAAAAAAAACCATTTCTTCCCTCCTCCCCCTGCTTACCAACCCACCCTCTCCTACTTCCTGGCCCTGAGATTCCTCTACCCTGGGGCACAGAACCTTCACACAACCACGTGCCTCTCCTCCCGTTGATGACCGACTAGGCCATCTTCTGCTACATATGCCACTGGAGCCATTAGTCCCACCACATGTACTCTTTGGTTGGTGGTTTAGTCCCTGGAAGCTCTGGGGATACTGGTTAGGTCTTATTGTTGTTCTTCCTATGGGGTTGCAAACCCTTCAGCTCCTTGGGTCCTTTCTCTAGCTCCTTCATTGGGGACCCTGTGCTCAGTCCAATGGATGGTTGTGAGCCTCTACTTCTGTATTAATCAGGCACTGGCAGAGCCTCTCAGGAGATAGCTGTGTCAGGCTCCTGTCAGCCTGCACTTACTGGCATCCACACTAGTGTTTACGTTTGGTGATTGTATATGGGAAGGATCTCCAGGTGGGGCAGTCTCTGGATTGTCCTTCCTTTAGTCTCTGCTCCACACTTTGTATCCGCACTTTAGTCATCCTTCTGCTGGAGTTTCCTATGGTTTGTGAATTGTACCTTGGGTATTCTTGGGCTAATATCCACTTATCAGTAAGTGTTTATCATGTATGTTTTGTGATTGGGTTATCTCACTCAGGATGATATCCTCCATATCCATCCATTTCCCTAAGAATTTCATAAATTCATTGTTTTTTTATAACTGAGTAGTATTCCATTGTGTAAATGTACCACATTTTCTTCCTGTATGCATTTATGCTTTGACAACTGTGACTTCATGCCAAAGCCCTTGGTAGGAGAGCAGGTATTCAAAATTTTACATTATGCCCTTCTGTTCATGTATTAGTCATTTTCTCCTCATTTTCAAAATTAGTACGTCTAATGGGAATGTAGGAGTTAGAGCTTGAACCCAACTTCCAAAATCAAAACCAAGCAAGTAAAAAGGAGGTAGGAAAGACTTTTGTCCTATTTCTATAAAGAAATGGACCTAGAAACAAGGAACTCTGTCATGTCCTGAACCTACCTCCAAGAAAATGCAAGCATGAACTACCTCATAATGAAATTTATACCTCTTGTCTGTTTTGTGGTTTTAATGTATATTTTCTATGATGGGGAGTGTCTTAGTCAGGGTTTCTATTTCTGCACAAATATGACCAAGAAGCAAGTTGGGGAGGAAAGGGTTTATTCAACTAGAAAGACCCCCAGAGCTCAGGAGACCCTCACTCAAGTCTTGGGATGACATGACAACCCAATAACTCACGAGAGACCGATCTTGCTGCAAACACACGAGGTTTATTTGGGATAAGCTGGTACTGGAGTTGAACCCGTAACCTTGCAGGCCAGAGGGGTTCGACCCAGAGCACAAGGAGTAAGGGGTATTTAAAGGGAAAAACCACAAACCAGGGGGAGTGAGGGAGGATTCCAACCCAAGGTATTCAGTCAGTTAGGGAGGGGAACATAAGTTCATTCTAGGAATGTAATCTTTATCTACCAGTCAGCAGGGTGGAGAGCCTCATAAACCAGTAGAC
>NC_045030.1:10208345-10209463 GCF_008632895.1 Mastomys coucha | reverse complement strand
TCAAGGTCTCTTAACTGTGGGCTCCACTAAAATACTTTCTTCCTTCAAGAGGGAAAAATACCAGGGCAAAGTCACAATCAAAAGCAAAAATCAAATTCCAACCGTCCATTGTCTGGGATCCAACTCACGATCTTCTGGATTCCTCCAAGGGCTTGGGTCACTTCTCTAGCTCTGCCCTTTGTAGCACATACCTTGTCTTCTAGGCTCCAGATGCCTGTACTCCACTACTGCTGCTGTTCTTGGTGGTCATTCATGGTACTGGCATCTCTAAAACACTGTCTTTCACTGTAACTAGGCTTCACCAATAGCCTCTCATAGGCTGTCTTCATGGTGCCACACCTCAATTCTTTTGAATGGCCCCTTCAGTTCTGGGCCATCAATTGCAACTGAGGCTGCATCTTCACCAATGGCCTCCCATGGCCTCTCATTGTGCTGAGCCTCAGCTGTTCTTCATGACCCCTTCATGCCTTCAAAACCAGTACCACGTGGGTGACTCTTACACATTACCAAGTCCTACTGCAGCACAAGGTACAACCTTGGCTATCTCTGGAACACAGCCTCTTTGTGCTCTCAGAAAACACTTCCCAGAAGATGTCACCTCAGTGATGCTGGTCTCTTCTTAATCACTGCTAATTTCTTAGCTCAAGCTAACCAGCATCAATAGCTCCAGTAATGTAAAGTTTTCACTTTAGTAGTTCTGGTATCTTGTTAACCACAGCTGATACTTCAGCCCCAGGTAATCCAAACCACAGAATCTTCACAATCAAAACAACACGGCCCTGATAAGAATCTTTAATCTTCCCTCTGAAATTTCACAAGCCAGCCCTCCATCTCTGTACTGTTCTCAACATGTTCTTCCAAGCTCCTACAGAATACCCCACAGATTTCTTAACAACCAGTGGTTCTTCTAGCTCAAAGTTCCAAAGTCTTTCCACAGTCCTCCCCAAAACATGGTCAGGTTGCCACAGGAATACCCCACTATGCTGGTACCAATTTGTCTTAGTCAGGGTTTCTATTCTTGCACAAACATCATGACCAAGAAGTAAGTAAGGGAGGAAAGGGTTTATTCAGCTTATTTCCACATTGCTGTTCATCACCAGAGGAAGTCAGGACTGGAA
>NC_045030.1:10204264-10206226 GCF_008632895.1 Mastomys coucha | reverse complement strand
CCTATCCCAAATAAACCTCATGTGATTGCAGCAAGTTCGGTCTCTCGTGAGTTATTGGGTGGTCGTGTCATCCCGAGACTTGAGTAAGGATCTCTCCAGTTCTGGGGGTCTTTCACAATCACATTTAATCCTACAGCACATTTCTCTGAAATGGGGGTCAAGTCATTCTTATCTCCGAAGCTTCAATTGAAAGACCCTGGAGCTTGGGATACCCTCACTCAAGTCTCGGAGTGACACAACTACCCAATAACTCATGAGAGACTGATCTTGCTGCAAGTGCACAAGGTTTATTTGGGAGAGGCTGGTACCGGGGTCGAACCTGTAACCTTGCAGGCCAGAGGAGAGGAGCACAAGGAGCAGGGGTATTTAAAGGGAAAAAGCACAAATCAGAGGGACTGTGGGGGAATTCCAACCCAAGGTATTCAGTCAGTTAGGGAGGGGAACATATTCCTTTTACATCAGCGGGATGGAGAGCCTCAGCGGGATGGAGAGCCTCAGCAGGATAGAGAGCCACGGGAACCAGTTGACCTTCATTCCTAGTTCTGCCCTCATTGTGGATCAGTCAGGAGGGGCAGGTATCGGGAACCAGAGCCCTGAGGCTCTGAGTTAGCCAGGTTCCTGGAACTGGCTAGTCTACATTCTTGGCTCCTTACAGAGGTTTTCCATGCCCTTTTAGGTAAAGGTTATACATTATACATTCCTACTGACACATTTCTATTAAATAATCTTATTTTAAAATTCTAAAATTCTCCAGCCCTTCACAATCATCCCACAACAGATGTTCGATGGCCTATTAATGGAGCCAGAGATACAGGTTTGGGCTTGTACAGGCTGTTGCTGTTAGTTCAAACTGATCAATATGAAAAATAAGTGTAATTGGATAGGGTAATAAGTATATGGATAACTTCCTTATTTTTAGCTATAGTACTTAAGTACTTACTGAGAGCAATTGAGAAAGCAGGGGAAAAAGAACTTACAAATAACACCTACTTATTTTGAGCAGTAAGTTTTAGATCTGCGGAGTCTCTTACTGTTGCACATGCAGGTCAAAGGGTGAAGCCAAGGATATAACAGTCAGGGCTCCATGTACTTAGTTTCAAAGCCATAACAAGTGTTTCAGGAACACAAGACATGTGGAGTAGCTGGTGTGGGCTATGAGCTAATCTTTGCCCTCCTGATGGACACAGATCTAGTTATCAACTGGCTACTATTACTCTCAATGGCACTGAAACATGAAAGCATTCACAGAAGATGATTCTCCCCAAAAGAACAATGATCCTTCGAAGCTTCAAGTTATTTGTGTGAAGTCTGTTACTTGGTTCTTCAGAAAGCTACATTGTTACTTTCTTATGTTATAAAAACTGGCTAGGTACTAGTAACCTGCTCTTTGGGGCTTTGCTACTAGCCTAGTGGCCGGTGGACAGAACTGACAATTCGTGTTTTGCTTGGGATCTTGTTAGCCGCCCTCCCAAACCTGCAAAACCAGAAACTCCTTCCTCAGGATGTCCACTAGGAATTCACTTACATGTTAAAGTTTTGAGAAGAACTGCCCCAAACCAGCAGAAGGCTGCTCAGAACTGCTCTTGTGAGACAGGTTGCGTTCAGAAAGGATCTGATATCTTAGGACAGGTCCTTGAACTATGCTTTCATTAATTTTTCAAGGAGAAGATGTGGAGAATCTGACATCCATTTCTTTAATTAATTTGTTTATAGAGCTCAGGAGGGGGGCAATAAGGTAGGAGAAGAAGGGGGAGAAGCCTTAGTGGACATATCACTAGGATCGTTATCTGATTTCTTTATCGTTTTAGTCAGAATTGTTAGTGACAGAAAACTGCTTCTCCTTTTTCCTGGATAAAGGACAGGGTTTACAGTAAATATCTTAAGGTTAGTTGACCTTCCTGCTGTAAAGTGATTCTACTCCTTCAAAAAAAGGCAAACTTTTCTTTTTTTTTTTTAATTTTA
>NC_045030.1:10195084-10204253 GCF_008632895.1 Mastomys coucha | reverse complement strand
GTACCCCATTTTTTAATGGGGTTATTTGAAAAATAGGCAAACTTTTCATTCTAACCTGAATATTATCTTTCTGCTTAATTTAAGTAGTAAGGCAGCTGAAAGTTAATTATGATTCTCCAGAGAAACTGATGTAATAGACTAGATACATAGATGCAGAGAGTTAAGAGGTGGGAGCTGGTGACTAATGAGGTTCAAGTCTGAAGGTCATCACGCTGAAAAACATTTCCTGGAGAGGCCAATCTTTTGATCTATTTATACCTTCAAGTTATAAGGTCTTTAGTTTGCAATCTACTTTATCCAAAGTACACTGATTTAAATGTTAATGTTGCTTAAATGTTAACTTCATCCAAAAACAATTTCAAAGAAGTTTGATCACAAATCTAGGTAGTGTGGCTCAGACAAATTGACATATAAAACTAATAATTGAAATATTTCCTTGCCTATTGTTCTTCTAGGTTCATATCTTATTTTCTCCATGGTGATTGTTTCCAAGTTAACTTACTAATATTTTCAGTAAGTATATAAAATAGTAGATCTAATTATGACAATTTCATATATGCTTATGTTCATATTGTAATTTCCCTCCTTTGTCCTCCTTTCTTCTATTGGTGGTCTTCCTCTCTCCAAGTAATACTTCTCCCTTTATACCATACATAGGCATTCACACATATGTACGTATATTAACCTAGAATCTATATATAAGAGCAAAAGTGCATTATCTTTTCTCTCTTACCCTCTCTTGCCCCCATCCCCCATTTAATAAAATACCTTCATGTACTATTTTCATGGCCTAGTATTTCCACCAATCTTCTTACAAATAACATAATTCCATTTTTCTTTATGGTTGAATAGAACTCTACTGCTTACATCATTTTTATTTTTCTACTGATGGGCATCTAGGCTGGTACCATATCTATGGCACTGTGAACAATGACACAATAAATATGAATGTGCAGGTATCTCTTGTGGTATGGTGCTCCAGATATCTGTTTTGTGGACTTGTGCATGTCACTGGTGCTTGAAATTCCTTATAGCCCAGATCTACAAATTTTTCCCTTGCTTGTCTCTACCCAGCTTTGTCTTGTAATGAGGATCACGGTTGATGTTACTATAACGTGTGCTCATTTGAACTGCCCCACTGTTCCCTGCTCTTCCTTCTGCTTTCTACTGCTTCTTCCTCCTCTCTCTCCCACTTTCCCTCTCTTCTTTAGCTGGAGAATTTTTTCTTTAAGCTTCACATAACCAGCTTCAAGAGAACAAAGTACATTGTGCTGTTCCTCCATGGATGTACACAGAGCTCATCATGTCAATACCTTCTTAGTTAAAAAACAAAACCAACCAACCAACCAAACAAACAAACAAAACCCAGCTTCACTCTAGGTGACGGAATGAAAGCATGACTGTGGGGATTGTAGCAATATAGCCAAGGAGCTACATTTATGCTGCAGTTGTGAAAGTATAAAAGCATTTCCAGAAACAAACTTTTGAGTTGATTATTTCAGTGGAAGAGAGGTAGGATGTGAAGTGCTGCACTGTGGACTTTAGCTATTTTCAACCTCTCCCCTAATCTTTTATTTGTTCTTGTCTCTCTCCCCAGATAGTTCTTTGTGTAATCTTTTTGGATCCATACTTTTCTTGGGATATCCAACACCCCAACTTCCCCAATGTTAATACAAACATAAGAGATTTTCTAAGTGGAAAATATAAATGCTGGTTCAGGAGGCCTGAGTCCCAGGTTGACTTTAAAAAAGAGGAAAAGGAGATCTGAAGAGACAGTCCCTAATTCTTTTATTACCCTTTGTTGTAGATAACCCTGGTGCTGTTTGCATTTTGATGTTAATTCTGCTTTCCCAGGAGGGGCTTTGGATAAGGAGTAAATATGTACAAAGGTGCTTCTCTCCAGCTTAACTTGTAAAATAAAGGCTAGAACCAGTGATTGGGCAGTGAAAGGAAGGTGGAGCTGAAAAGTTTGGGGTAGAAGGAGGAGAGGGAAGAGATAGAGGAGGAGAAGGGAAGGAAGAAAGATGGAGGAAGAGGAAGAAGATTATGATTCCACATGGCTTTAAATAGCCACAGGTAGCTATTAATATCATAAAAGGATAGAATAATTGAGATAACTTGTCTAATCTAGGTGGGCAGCTTGTATCATTATCAGTTGGCGGTGAAATTATTGTGTGAGTATCTTGTGAATTGAGAATTTATTGATATATAAATCTGACTGATTCATTATAAGCTTTTAAAGTTTCGATTTACTGGGTTAAGGGGATTTGTGATAACTAGCCATTGGGCCAGAAGGCTGAGAAGGTAGAAGCGTTTCTGAGGCAGGTGAACCAGAGCTGGGAAGCCTCAACTGAGGCTAGCCAAGAGGGGGCGAGACTGCTGGCAGAGAGTAGCTGGGTATAGTGCGGGGCAGTGCCACTTTTAAAATATTTCCCACAACAACCCCTCACTCCAATCTCCCCAGTACTACCAAACTATTTCAGTTACACTGAGCAAAACTAAATAATGTATCATTACTACCAGCTCTAATCAGCTGAAGCTAATAAATGACCATGCTTCTGGTAAACCAGATACTCGATGGCTCTAATTGAATTTATCTTAATCAACAATGATAAGAATCAAGCAAACTGTCAGATATATGAATTCACTGTGTTTTATCCAGAGCTTTAATTGTTGGCTTTCAGTGTGTTAGGGTTTCTAATGCTGTGGTAAAAAACAAACAAACAAACAAACAAACAAAACCAAAACCAAAACCAAAAAAAAATGACCAAAAGCAATTTGGGGAGAAAAGTGTTCATTTTATTGCACAATTCTCAGCTCACACTGTAAACACTGTTTTATCAAAGTAAGTGAGATCAGGAACTCAAAGCAAGAACTGGGAGGCAGAGACTGAAGTAGAAGCCATGGAGGAATGCTGCTTATTGGCTTGCTTCCCATGGTTTGCTCAACCTGTTTTCTTATAGAACCCAGGCTCATGTGCCTGGGGTGGGGGTGTACCATCTGGAGAGACCCTTCCATGTCAATCATTGATCAAGGACTTGTAATAGACTTGCAATTTGCTGGGAGAATTTTCTCAGTGACATTCCCCTTTCTAGATATGTCTAGATTTGTGTCAACTTGACAACAACAACCAAGCACACTCACTTAACAATGCCATACAAAATCCCCTTTCTGATACTTAAAATATTCCTATGTTTTTCTTTCTTTGACAAATTAGTATATTTCTTCAGTGACAAGTTATCTGTCACCTGGGAAGTTAGGAGTCTCAATTTTGTCTTTTAAGCCTCTATGGCTTTTGTATTTTCTTTGACATCCCTTGTGTTTGAATGTCACATTACATTTTTTTAACCTCTTAAGTATTTATCAACTGCACCCTGAATGCTGTTAACTTCATTCTGATTCTCCTTTCTTGCTTAGATTGTGGTCAATTTTTCATAACTGGTTTCCACAGCACTTACTTTCTGCCTTAAACTCTATATTAATTCCTTTCATTGAGTGGGGGATAGATTTGAGATTTTAAGATTTTTATTTCAAAGTGTGTATGAATGTTTCACATGCAATGTATGCCTGTTCACTGGATACATGCCTAGTGCTCTTAGATGCCGGAAGATGACATTAGATCCCCTAGAACTGGAGTTACAGATGGTTGTGAGCTGCTATGTATGTGCTGGAAATTAAAAATTAGTCCTCTGTAAGAACAGCTAGTCATCTCTCTAGCTGTCAGTTTTTATCATCATCATCATCATCACCATTGTGTGTGTATGTGAGAGTATGTGTGTAAGTGTATGTGAGTGTGTGTGTGTGTGTGTCTATGTGTGTGTGTGTGTGTGTATATGCGTGCAGGTAAAGGTACAGGTGCAGCCATGCTATGGTGCATGGGGGTTAGAGGACAACCTTGAGGAGTAATGTTTCAAGCTTTAGTCTTAACTTTTAGTTTTAACTGAGTAGCATATCTAGTCTTTTAACTTTTTCTTCTGAAACTGAACTATTTGTAGTCCTTGATGTGAGCCATTCCTGCTATCCTCACCTTTAGCCAAGTTTACTCTTGGGGGACAAATATGATTTAGCTCCATGTTATGTGATCGTTAATCTTGATATTGTGACAGGTTTTTAAATCACGTAGGAGACAGAACTCTTGTTGTGTGCCCTGCTTACTTTTTGTCAACTTGCCACAAGCTAGAGTCATCTGGGAAGAGGGAACCTGAATTGAAGCATTACCTCTGTAAGACTGGCCTAGAGTAATGCCTGTGAGGCATTTTCCTGATTAATGATTGATATGTAAGTACCAACCTACTGAGCAGGTGGTCTTGGGGTGTATACAAAAGTGAACTGAACAAGCCCCAAAGACCAAGCCAGTAAGTAGTGTTTCTCTTTGGACTCTGATTCCACATCTGCTTCAGGTTTTTGTCCCAACTCCTTCAGTGTGGACTGTGATGTGGAAGTTTAAGCCAAATGGACTTTTTTCTCACCAGGTTGCTTTTGGTCACTGTTCAGTCACAGCAACAGAAAGTAATTAACATGTGTTTGTGAGGGTACTACCAGAGAAGCTTAACTAAGATAGCAAGACCCCTCTGAATGTGGTTGGCACCATTCAATGAGCTGCAGTTCCAGCCAGAATACAAAAGAGAAATGAACACTGCATCACTGGCCAGTCATCTTCTTCCTGATTATTAATGCAAAGGAATCAGCCATTGAAAACCTTTGTTGCCATAACTTCACGCTGAAATTTGTATGCTGAAATTGTGACCCCCCCAAAAAAAACCCCATTATCATCCATTATGTTGTTTTGTTAGGCGTTTGTCACAGCAATGAGAGAGATAACTAACATGTGTTGTATATCAGACAAGGTCCTAACAACATCACATGACCCACATCATTTAGGATAACTTAAGAAAGGATTATTTACAAAGAGTTTAAAGAATAGAGTTTTGATGGGATGAAGAACACTGTTACCAGTGCAGGAGACAACACCATCCAGACATCAGAAGAGACGAGGGAAAGGAGCAGCTGCTGTCAGTGAGAAGGAGAGCTTAGAGCAGACCCTTTTGGAGGAAGAGCTTTCTGAGGCAACACTATATAGAGGACAGCATGGGAACAAAAACCTATGCGTACACACCTTTCTCTTCTTATCCTATGACAATATTCAGAAGCTCTGTTGTCCTCTGGTTTCAAGACTCATAGTTCAGGCTCTTAGGGTTTATAATGAAAAGGGAAGAAAGTGTATCTGAATCTGGAGGACAAAGAGAAGTACAAGCATAGGCCTCATTCCGAAATCTTGGTCCCTTGGTTTTCCTATTGTTTTTCTTAGTGGAAGCTCATTAAGCATCTCTAAATATGTGATGTCTCAAGGGAAGTCAATTATTCTGATCCAGATGTCCAGAGCTAGTCAATGAGTTTAACTGGCCAAGTTTACCTTTCTCTTTCCTTTGGAACTGGGGACTCTGGAAATGACTTTTGATCCTGCTATATGTCTCTTGGCTCCAGGTACATTGATATTATGCTGGGATCAGTCCTGAATCAAGGAGGGGGCCTAGCCTTGAAAAAGAATTTTGTTCTCTTTTAGAACATCCAGCCAGATTTTTTTCTACCAGATAGTCTTTTGCTGCCACCTTCTGGCAGCCTCTCACCACACGCCAGACTTCTTGGAATATTGCATTAAATGGCTCCTCTCATGCAGAGGCTGTCGCGGGGAGACCTTGGTAAGCAGGGTAGAACTGAACCTTGTTAACAAATAAACAAAGAGGTCCAGGTGGCCTGTGTCTTATGTTAGTTACAGGGAAGAGAAAGCCAACATAGTCGACAGAGCCCTAATCTGAATATTTGAGATGGTCTAAAAATGGAACTGTTTAATGTACTAACATGGAGCTACAGAGGGAAAATTCTACATCTGGCTCCTTAGGAAAGGTTGTGAGCAAAATTCAAACATGTTAAAATATCAGATAAGATTATAAGAGGCTGGAGATATAGCTCAGTCATTGAAAGAGTACTTTCCTAACAAGTGTAAGGCCCCATGTACAATTCGTTATTCAGTAAACAAATAACAGACCTTCTGGTTATGGATATAAGTTGTGGATGAATCATAAATGAATTTTCTATTCAGATTTGGTTCCTTCTCTAAGGTAGCAAATGCATATGCAAACATTAAATCATAAATTCATAACATTTCTGGTCCCAAGCATTTTGGATATGGGAACTCAAGTGGCAGAATAGAATTTTTTTTAGATAATTTCTTTTTGAAAAATTAATTCTTTAAGTTACCCTGCAAAGTGACACAAAGTAATCTTTTACTTTCCCTTGTTGCCATCCATACAGCTTGCTCAGTGTCCTCTTCTGTCCTTCCTACCCTCTTCTTCCTTCTTTGAAATGTTCTGTCTTCTGTTTCCCTATCACAAGAATTCCATTATTCCTCCCCCCCTTTACTCCCAACATCTCTTCTTCTCTTCATGATCTCCCAACACACACATTTAATCTTAAATTCTTTCCATGAAAGAAAATGTGACATTTGTCTGAATCTGGCTTGTTTTCCTTGACAAAGTGGACCCTAGTTCAAATGTTATGGTTTCAGTTTCTTTTGAATCTGAGAAAATTCCATTGTGTGTATATGGGACAGGCTCATGTTGTGTAATTGTGCTATGTAACTTGTCTGCAGTGTACAACCCTCTTTCTGTAGCTTTGCATGCAGCTGGGATCGCAGGCCTGCGCCAACAGGCTTAGCTATGGAGTTATTTCTATAGTATTTTTGGTTGCGTTTTGCCTTGAAATTACACTGACCCTCCTGCTTCCTCCTCCCGAATGCTGGGAACATTCTTGAATTTTAATTAGCAAATCTTAAATATTGACGTCATCCTGTCATGCTGAACCTATGACCCTCTGTTCACTTCTCTCCTGACTCTTCTCTATAACTGCAAAACAAATGGAGGCTGTCTCTCTGTCACATTTGAGCGATTGCTCAAAGGAGAAGAACTGACTTACAGTGAATTTAATTTAACAGATTTTTTTTTAGTACCAAAATACATACAATGTAAGTGTGCTAATGTAACCATTTGTTTTATATTCTTTGTTTTGGGACAGAGTCTCATACTGCAACTCAGGTTAGTCTAATGAATCTGGAAGCAATCATTCTGCTTCAGCCCCAGTGGGCTGTATTCCAGGTGTGAACCACCTTCCCCAGTTTTTAAAATCCTTGTCATTAAGCACATCTACACTCAGTGCAACTATCATCACCATTTATCTAAACCTGAAAAACTATTTATCATTTCAAGCATTAATTGCCTGTTGATCTTGTCTCCCAGCCCCTGGTAAACTCTTTTGTACTTCCTATCTTTGAGAATATGCCTATTTTAAATGGAATCATATAATACTTTTCCTTTTGTGACTCTGACTTGTTTTACTAAGCAGAAGAGCCCGGTGGTTCATCCATGTAGCAATATTTCATTTTTTTATGGCTAAGTAATACTTGGACATGAATATAAGTGTGAGGAAAAATAGTCAATACAGTAAATGCATGTGTATATAAAAATGACAACATAAATTGTCAATTTCAAGAAAAATATTATACTTATATAAACAGTATACCCATGTACTCTATGTGTGTATACATCCACACATGGGTGTCATGAATATGGAGGCCTAATAATGATGTTGAGAATCATCCTCTATCACTCCTTCACTTTTTATCAATTGCAGACAGTTAAAATCCTATTACCTACCTTCCAGTCATATTTTCTCTCCTTCCTTCCCCAAAATAATCTGCTTTGAGGTCTCTTCCATTTATATAAATGGGTCCCTTCCATTTTATATAAAATGATTGGTTGTCAAAACATACAGTATTTTTCTATATACTAATATTCATATAAATAATATATTATGTAGGTGCTATTCTTTTTTTCACTTTTTGCCCTGCTGTTTTCAAGATTAGCCCTTGCTGATACATGTAATTCTAGTTCAATAATCTCTGGATTTTTGCTTTTAAACTACTCACATGAGATGTTTCCTACCTTATTTTACAAGTGTGAGTTATCCATTTTTAACAAATCCATGCCATGTATTATTTGTATCCCTGTAACACATTTTCAAGTGCAGACATTTTCTGAGGTCTAACATATATACACAGGCCACATACATTTTCACTTTGGTTAGGTAAATTTGGCTGCTACTAAATTTCTACCAATAGATAAGACTAGCCTTCCCATTACTGGACAGAGGTTTTAATGAGTTCTGTTTTTTCCACATTCTTGTCACCAACTAGCATCAGCTACCTTTTTAGCACTTGACAATCTGTTGAGCTGCTGTTTATTAGTCACTAGGAGTTTCTTTTCTATAAAAAGCTCAAGACAGATTTGGCTTTGTTAATTATCTTATTTATTTATATTCTAAATGTTCCCCCCTCCTGTAGGGGTTCTAAAACAGCAGATCAGCAAGAGCTTGTGACAGGTGTCAACCTAGTCCTTTCCACAGGGAACTAGTTGGCTATTTTAGTGTTTGCTGCCACTAGGTGCCAGCAGTGTACCATAATCATACCTTCCAGCCTTCCCAGGAACTTGTTTTCCCTAGGATTCAAGATGGTGGGCTTAATCACACCGTAAGTAGGTAACACAACTGGCTTTCCACACTTAGGGCTTAGGATACTACCCTGAATATGACTTCCGGGGATCAGCATATGCTTCACTAAAATATACTTTCCTGACATATTTTGGGCTGATTATTCTGAGACACTGCAGACAGAAGGACCTTTGCAAAGCTGTCCTTTTTGAAAGAAATTTAAATGCAGGAAATCTACATAGTAAAATTATCCATGCAACTTTTATTACCTGAGAGACATCTATATAACTAAAGAACTAAAGAAGCTACTATTTTTTCAGCATACTGCAGCTTGTGATCCCTTTAGGCAACCCATGTTGCTATTCTTTTTTGTAACTTTGAATGAGATATAAGATTCTACTAACTGGTCCTTCCTTGAGATTTGTATTTTTTGAGACTCTGTGTATACATACACAATTACATATTATTTTTCTGCTAATTTGTATTTTACATTTTCATTTATAGTGTCCTCCAAAGAGCCTAACAGGGAAGTTAGAAGCCATTTTCCCTTACTTTACAAGTTGTGTGAACAACTTGTGAAATGATGCTCAAGTAAACATCATTTTTATAAGATATTTTCTTTATTTAC
>NC_045030.1:10194813-10195074 GCF_008632895.1 Mastomys coucha | reverse complement strand
AATCAGTCCCACCATGTATACTCCTTGGTTCGTGGTTGAGTCCCTGGGAGCTCTGGCGGTACTAGTTAGTTCATATTGTTGTTCGTCCCAAGGGGCTGCAAAGCCTTCAGCTCCTTTGGTCCTTTTTCTAACTACTTCATTGGGGACCCTGTATTCAGTCCAATAGATGGCTGTGAGCCTCTACTTCTGTATCAGTCAGGTACTGTCAGAGCCTCTCAGGAGACAGCTATATTAGGCTGGCTTGTCCTTCCTTCAGTCTCT
>NC_045030.1:10191396-10193814 GCF_008632895.1 Mastomys coucha | reverse complement strand
TTTCCCCTGTGCCTATGTGCTCGAGGCTCTTCCCCACTTTCTTTTCTATTAGTTTCAGTGTATCTGATAAACATCGTTTTTTAAACATAATCTCATATAGCATAGGCTGCTCTCAACCTTGCTTTGTAATTGAGAAGGACACTGAAATTCTAATTATTCTTTCTCTATCACCCAAGTGGTAAGATTATAGGTGTATGTCATCATTCCCACCTTACAATACTCTTTTCCTTATTTTCTTGTGTTCTCCTGTGTACATTCACTATGTCAGTGTCTGTATGCATGTTCACATGTATGTGAGGACACATACACCCACACATGGTGTGGGTGTCCATGCACACAGGTGCTTTGGTGAGCTGAAGCTCAGGGTTGATGTCAGGAATCATTCTCCACCATCCTTGTACCTTATTCACCTTCCCCTGAAGTCATATTTGGGGCAGCATCCTAAGCCCTAACTGCAAAAAGGCCAGATCTTTCAATCAAAATAAGAGCTCACCCATATGGCTTGTTATACTAGCTGTTTGCTCTTGGAATCCCCATCTCTGCTTTCCCAGGATGAAATTGCAGGTGGGCTGTCACTCCTAACCAGTGTTTATGTGGGTTCTGGTGATCTGAACTCTCCAGTCTTAAATAGCAAGCTCTTAACCATTGAGCCAGCTCACTATCCCAAAGTATTCTCTAGTATGAACATTTACAAGGAGTTTAGCTCTGCATCTAAAGACCTCAGTATTGGTTTCCTGATTTCTGATTAAAATGAGATGATGAGAAAATGTTGACAGCAGCTACCATTTGAATGATTAGGTATCAGCCACTGTACTAAGCACGTTGTACATACTGCTATGTCATTCTTACCACCCTTGCGTGAACTAGGCATCCCGCTTTCATTTGCTGAATATAGGTAACAGATGTAGAGAAACAAAATAAATTTCTCATTAGTACACAGCTAGTTAAATGTCACAGCCATGTTCCAAAATCTGTCTTCTCCACTATTACGGTGCTCTGGCTTACTGCATGCAATTCTGCAATCAGCCCATGTCACAATCCTTAGGCAGTTTGTGCTTACAGATAGGAATAAACTTGAGCTAACAAGAGGGAATCCTTTCTAAAACTGTCTCCTGCTGACAGAGACACATCTGCTTATTTCTGAGGTCAGCTGTATCTTCTACAAATAAGCCCTTTAAAATTCATCTTCCTTTCAAAATTAGCATCAGCAGTGAAAACACTTTATTTTTTCATTCTGCATCTTTGTTAATTTGCACCTCATTTTACAATACCTAACAGGAAAACACATTTCCTACTGCTGCATGTGTCAGTGCAGTTTCTAGCTTATTTTCTTGCTTACCATCAGTGCTATGCTCACACTATACCCTCACCTCCCCACAAACATCTGGAACAAAAGAAAGCATCTCCCTGTTTCTTGTAGCTTGCTTTCTGTAGTCAGAGTAGATTAGTGCTGTGTGGATAACAAATACGAGATGTACTCTCAACGCCTGAGAGATATAGAGATATTCAACCCTCATCTACACTGTCCAGTGACAATATTTCACTGCCACAAGGCAATACTCTTATCTGGATCTATTTGTGCATTTCAGTAACAAAAATATTGTGAAGCTGGGTATTTTATTAGGGTTCTGGATGTCCAAGAACATCATCACACCAGCATGAATTTCTGGTGACAGCCTCATAGCAGGTAGCATCCTACCTTGAGAAAATATACAAGTGAGAACAACCACATGGAGAGAAATGAAGTAACAGAAAGTGAAGTGAGGCATTCAAACTTGTTTTGCAACAATGTGATCTCACAGTAATTAATTCGGTTCTATGATATCTTATTTTCAGCCTTTAGAGAATTTTCTAATTGCCCAAGAGAAACATTAACCCACCCAGTGAAAACAGATCCCTCCTAACCCCCAATGCCTCACAGTCTCTGCTACCTCAATACTTGAGGAATTGAGCCTCAGTGTGAGTTTGGCAGAGACATTAAACCACATACTGATTTCTGTGTATGTAGTGGCAATCTGGGTGAGCATCATACCTCTGTCTTGTGAAGCTAAGTATCAAGTTTCTGTTTCCATGAAAGGTTGAGAAGTTTCTTGGAAGTAAGTATATAGAACAAACTGGATTGTGCCAAGCATCCTTTCTAGTGTTGTACATTTTGATTACATCAACACAGTTGTGAATCTTTCTTTAATATGTTACTTAAATCTCTTCATATTACATATTTTGATCATGTTTTTCCTCTCCTCATCTTTTTGGCTTAAATTTTCATTTTTTTTTTGTTTTGTTTAAAGCCTACAACACCTGGTATTCCCAGGCAGTCTCCCATCCAAGTACTAACCAGGCCCGACCCTGCTTAGCTTCTGAGATCAGACGAGATGGGGCACGTTCAGGGTGGTATGGCCGTAGAAAATTTTCATTTTT
>NC_045030.1:10182740-10191386 GCF_008632895.1 Mastomys coucha | reverse complement strand
AGAGAGAGACAGAGAGAGACAGAGACAGAGAGAGACAGAGAGAGAGAGAGACAGACTGACAGACACAGAAAGACAAAAAGAAAGAGAAAGACAGAAAAAGACAGAAAGAGAAAGGCAGGCAGGCAGGCAGGTGGGCAGACAGACAGACAGACAGATGAATGGATGGGTGGACATATGGGTGGGTGGGTAGATGGATGGATGGATGAATGGATGGATGGATATATATATATGTACATAAATATAAATATATGTATATAAATAAATATATATACATATATATATATATATTTAGATAGGTAGGTAGGTAGATAAGTTGAGTGCTAAGTGAGGTGAGGAGTATTGTGAGTCTTAACATGACCTATCTTTTAGGCTAATTCTCCTGGACTTAGGCTTATACTCCTGGGGCTGGGGTCTGTTGAGAAAACTAGGGAAATACATGCTGGAAAAGTCATACCAGGATGCTTAGCCTTCATACAGTGCTTCTGTATTTCTGGAGACACATTTAGAAGACAAAGACAGTGGAGGGTGGAATTTTTCTGCCTTCTGAGCAACATGGGACAAAGACACTGAGTAACCCAGTAACTGTCCTTGTTAAAAGGTCACTCAGGAGGCAGTAGTGCAAGGGACTTCACCCATGCTGACGGGTTACCATAAGTTGAAGGACACAGCCTCTTGGGGTCACGGGTAGGCTGATGTCTCACCTACCAGGCAACACAGTTGGAAAGACAGAAATGGTTGATGCTATACACTGGCAAAGAGAAACATTTTGTGAGCTTGGGTGAGGTGTCCTGTGGAGACTTCTACACATAGTGCTTCTTGTCTCGCCTTCTACCTCAGCCTGAAAACTGTATTTTATTAGGTGTTGCGGAAAGATTGAGAGGAATATTACCGATGATTCTGACTTGTACATGTCCAGGTTCAAAGAAGACCATTGTGACAGGCCTGGTGCCACATACTGTCATAGAAGCATTCTGGAGGCTGAGATAGGAGGTTCATGACGGGGCATACAGTGAGATACTGCATTAAAGAAAACAAACAAAAGCAGATCCCAAGTTAGTTTCTTGTCACTATAGCAAATACCAGAGATATTAGCTTTATAATAAGATAGGATTTATTTTTTTAAAGATTTATTTATTATATGTAAGTACAGTGTAGCTGTCTTCAGACACACCAGAAGAGGGTGTGAGCTGCCATGTGGTTGCTGGGATTTGAACTCAGGGCCTTTGGAAGAGCAGTCAGTGCTCTTAACCGCTGAGCCATCTCACCAGCCCAAGATAGGATTTATTTTGGACTACTATTTTGGAGATTTCAGTCTGTGGTTCATTACCTTGTCTCTCATCACTGTGAAAGTATATGGTAGAGCAATACTGCTTGTTTCTTTGCCAAAAAACAAGATAGGCAGAAAAAGGGACCAGGATCTTATAGTCCTCCTTATAGGTATAGAATTGAAGAACTAAGGATCTTCCCCAGGTCCCCAGCTCTCAAAAGTTTTACCATCACCAAGTACCATCATGCTGTGACCATGATGGCCTTTAACAAACACAACTTAGGGAGATGTCCAACATTCAGTCTATAGAAGATCCTCACATATCAATTCAGATCATCAAATCCTCAGGTGGAAGCACATGTTGGAGAGAATGTGGAAAAAGAGGAACACTCCTCCATTGTTGGTGAGATTGCAAGCTGATACAACCACTCTGGAAATCAATCTGGAGCTTCCTCAGAAAATTGGAAGTAGATCTACCTGAAGACCCAGCAATATTACTCTTGGGGATATACTCCACCATGCCACAGGGACATGTGTTCCACTATGTTCATAGTGGCCTTATTTGTGATAGCCAGAAGCTGGAAACAACCCAGATGTCCCCCCACAGAAGAATGAATACAGAAAATGTGGTTCATTTACACAATGGAATACTATTCAGCTATTAAGAATGATGACATCCTGAGCTTTGCAGGCAGATGGATGGAACCAGAAAATATCATCCTGAGTGAGATAACTCAGACCCAAAGGACATGTATGGCATGGATATTAGCCAAAAAAGGACAAAATACCCAACAAACAGTCCATAGAACTTAAAAAGGCCAACAAGCTGAAGTGCCCAAGTGAGGATGCTTCAGTCCCACTTGGGAGAAGAAAACCATTACAAGTGGGGAGGGAGGGGCCTGGGAGGGAAAGTGAACTTGGTGGGGAGTGGTGGGGATAGGGGAACCTGGTCTGGTATTGGGTGAAGGAAAAGGACTGAAGCCCCAAGGGCCAGCAGAAAGAATAGAAACAGGCAACCTCAGGAGAAAGGAGGTTGGGGGGACCTTCCAGAATGCACCAGAGACCTGGGAGGTGAGAAGCTTTCAGGACTCAAAGGGAGGGACCTTAGATGAAGTACTAGACTGTAGGGAGAGGGAACTTATAGAGCCCACCTCCACCAGGAAGACAGGACATCAAGTGAGGGAAGGGGTTGCCATCCTACAGTCACAACTCTGACCCATAATTGTTCCTGTCTAAAAGAATTACAGGGATGGAAATGGAGAGGAGCCTGAGGAAAATGAGGTCCAGTGACAGCCCAAAATGAGATTTAGCTCAAGGGGCGGTCCCAAGGCCAGAAACTATTACTGAGGCTAAGGAGCGCCCACAGAACAGGACCTATCATGACAGCCTTCAGAATGACCCAACAAGCAGCTGAAAGAATCAGATGCAGATATTTGCACCCAACCAGTGGACCGAAGCAGGTGACTCCTGTTTTTGAATTAGGGAAGGCTGAAGAGGCTGAGGGGAAGGGTGATCCTGTAGGATGACCAGCAGTCTCAATTAATCTGAACACCAACCAGGTAGCATACACCAGCTGATATGAGATCCTCAACACACATACAGTAGAGGATTGCTTGGTCTGTGTTCATTCAGTGATGTTGCACCTAACCCTCAAGAGACTGGAGACCCCAGGATGTTTACAGGTCAAGTGGGGTGGGAGTGGGGACATCTACGTGGGAACAGGTGGGTAGGGAGGAAGTATGGGATGTGGGACAGTTGAAGGGTGTACAATCACAAGAAAATAGATCTAGCTAGCCCTACGGGTCCACATGGATTCTATTGCAAGAAGGATAAACAAGCAAGCAAACAAGCAAAAGACAAAACAAAACAAAAACCACAAAGAACTTTCTTGGAATCCAAGGGTGGTCTCATCTTTCATTCCCCAATTTTAAGTTGTGTTTGTCAGTGACCTGTGATGACTGAGCTGCTGTCTTTGCCACTTGGATGTCTAGTGTGACCCATAGTTATGAGTCAAATTCTCATTTACCTCAAGATGGTTTTGAAATTTTCCATGTAGCTGAGGCTGGCCTTGATCTCCTGATCTTCCTGTTTCTACCTTCCCAGTTTTCCAATCACAAGTGTGTGCCACCGCATCTGGCTTGTCTTACCATTTTCATTCAATTTCTTTTCACTTTCAGGAAGGTCTTATCATCAAGGTGTGCTTGTCCATTCTGTCATCAGGGATTAAATGGATATAAGCCTCTAACTACCCAGATTGTGTTTAATAACTGAATCTCAGAAAACAGTTTGTGGCCTCAGGTTTTTTCCTTGGGAAAGGCATCTAGCAAGCTTTCCCAACTCCTCACAATTAATGCAGAAGGGCAAAGGTGACGTGGACTGGGAACCAAAAGGGAACATTTGATTTATTCCTTACACAACTAGGAGATTGAATGTCTACATTGCTATCAATAGTAAAGGTTCTTGGAGAAATGATTACTTACAAGTTGTCGGGGAGAAAGAAAACAAAAGCTTTTGGCTTGCATGAATCCCCACAGATCGTTCCTTTATTGTTTGAGCACTAAGTAACCTTGAGTAGTTAGTCTACTTGTTCAGTGGCAATCATTGATGATGCCCATTCCATTTCTTTATTACTTTATGTTATGTGGTTTTTATTCATGGGAAATATTCAAAATAGGCAAATATATAAAGAAAAAGATTAGTGGTTTCCAAGAACCAGAAGCAGCCTAATGGGTACAGATGTCTTTTGGAAACAGTCCAATGCTTTGGAACTAGGTAGTACTGATGGTCATACAACTCTCTTTATTGTGCTAAATATCACTGTATTTTATACACTGATGCATCTGTTTTTATGCTGTGCAAATTTTACCACAAAAAATTAAATTTTAAAATGGCTTTAAGACTTATTTCATGACCAATAGCTTAAGAAATCACTTCATATCTCAAGACACAATTAAATGAACATTGCAGTTCAAACAACTTTCATCTGTTTCTCCTGGACTATAGTCATCAAAATGAACAGGTTTGATTTTCCTGAGTTAGTTACATTTAAATTGTGCCTAGACTTTAATGTTATGGATACTCCTGTGATACATTTGAATGGCTGGTGATCATGTTGTGAAAATTGCCCAGTTTTAATTAAAGGCTTAAAAAAATTCTCACTATGAAAGCCATGTTAACCTCAAGTGATACATCTATAAAAAAATTCTTAAGCCGGGCGGTGGTGGCACACACCTTTAATCCCAGCACTTGTGAGGCAGAGGCAGGTGGATTTTTGAGTTCGAGGCCAGCCTGGTCTACAGAGTGAGTTCCAGGACAGCCAGGGCTATCCAGAGAAACCCTGTCTCGAAAAAGACAAAAAACAAAAAAACAAACAAACAAAAATTCTTAGGTTGTTGTTTCAGTTAGGGTTTCTTTGCTGTGTACAGACACCATGACCAATGCAACTCTTATAAAGGACACCATTTAATTGGGACTGGCTTACAGGTTCAGAAGTTCAGTCCATTATCACCATGGTGGGAAGCACAGTATTGTGCAGGCAGACTTGGTGCTGGAGGAATCCATTCTGCATCTGGATCTGAAGGCAACCAGGAAGCTGGCTCTCTTACACAGGCAGCCAGAAGGACGTTCTTCTTCCACCCTGGGCAGACCCTGAGCTTAGCAGTTCTTAAAGCTCACCTACACAGTGACATGCTTCCTCAAACAAGGCCACACCTATTACAACAAAGCCACACCTCATAATAGTGCCACTTCCCATGGGCCAACTATATTTAAACTACCACAGTCAGGGATATGGTTCCATGGAGAAAATGCAGTTGCATAAGCATGAAGACCTGTTATTAGATCTCCAGAGCAACAGAAAAGATCTAGGCACTTTCCAACCTAAGTTTGAACCCCACAAACTGTGCTCACCTGGTAGAGGCAAGATTCAATGTCTATAACTTGATTTCTTATCTTTGCATACATGCTGCATGAATGTGATGTGTGCAGTGTTAGGTCAATGTACACACACACACACACACACACACACAAAATGAGTAAATATCAAAAAGAAGAAAAAAGTGGGGAGAAGCTTGTAATTCCAGTACTAGAAGATTGAGATGGTGATATAATAATGATAATAATAATAATAATAATAATAATAATAATAATAATAATAGAAAATGTAGTTAGGTGTGGTTGTTCATGACTTTAATTCTGGCACTGAGGAGACAGAATCAGGTAGGTATCTGAGTTAGAGTCTAGTCCAGCCTGTACAGCAAGTTACAGGACACTTAAGTCTATACAGTGAGATCCTGTTCAATAAAACAACAATCAAAAGTAGGAAATTTTATTAGTCTTAATGTTTGGAACTCTAGATAATTTTTAAAAAGAACATAAATGTTTAAGAATGTTTAGAAAAGAGTTAGCATATTGATTAACCCTAAGACATTGACCATGTGAGATCATTGCTTCATGTTTTGTGGAGACAGACATGCTGCCAACTAGGATAGAATGCTTTTATAACACTTCAATTTTATTTTATTCTTTCTCTTTTTATTATATTTTTTATTATTTAAAACAATTTTAACTTTAAATATATTTTGATTGTGTGCTTCCAAGTAAAGCCAAGAAAAAATAAAATCATGCCCCCCCCAAAAGACAAACAAATAAAACAAAAACACTAAAATGTAACCAAGTAAAAGCACACAAAACCCCTGTGGTGTCCATTATATGAAGGCCAACTATTTCTGAACATGAGGCCTGTCCTAAAGTGGTTGATATATCCAGTGTCAGTCTACTGGAAAAAAAAAAAAACTAATTTCCCTGTCCCAACAGATAGAAGTAAAAGTTTTGATGTCATCCTTTACTCTAATGACTAGGTTTCATTTATTCATTCATTTAAAAAATGTAACAAAGTAAAATATAACAAGATAGAACAAAAAATACCATATTGAACAAGACAGACCAACAGAAGGAAAAGAGCCCAGGAGAGGGCACAAAATTCAGAGACCTGCTCATTCACATGCTCAGGAATCTAAAAGTACTAACCTGGACATCATGATATAAGTGCCAAGGACCAGGTACAAACACATGCAGGAACTATGTATGTATGGTGCCTCAGTTTTTGTGAATTCATATGAGATTTCCTTAAGTGTATTTAGAGGGCCTTGTTTTCTTGGTGTTCTCCTCCTTTGGTCTCCATGTTTGTAGGTACCCACACACATGTACATACCCTGAATACACACACCATTATACATACACAAAAGGAAAGAGAGATCCTCTTACCCTATAAGTTTCCTATTCAAAGATCATACTATGAACTTATAACTTTCTTTAATAAGCAGAAGAACCATTTCTTTTCCCTGCTTCTGAATGGTTATTATTTATCTGGGAATCAATGAACAAAATAGGTCAAAAGGACATAAACTCCACTCTGCACATGGTAATAAAAAATAATATGCTTTGGGTTTTTCTAATCATCTCAGGTAGCTACTGACTCATTAAGTGTGATATGCCCTACAGGTTGTCCTTACTGACACTGAGCCAGAAGCTATAGCCCCATGCTTAAGTGTTTCACAATTACCTTTCTCAGGATATTAATTATCAACTTGGATTCCTCTCCTGGATGACTCAGTGGGCTATAATAGCCCTGATGGTAAATACCTGTGGCAGGGCTGTGAAGCAATCATCCTCTTAAAGAGGGACTAGATCACTAAGATAGAAATGGTCCCATAAATCCTACTGTCTGTCAGCTCTCAGGAAGGTGCTCCCTCCAGCTAAGAGAAGCCATTTGGCATATTCAGCACAATCTGCTTTACTGAGCTAGAATTATGCAGCTCTACTACAGCTGCCTTACCTGTAGGAAACTATGTCTTTCTAAAGAAATATTTTTCTCTTGGACCCTATCTGTCTTCCCCCTTGCTCACTGTTCGGTGTAACAGCTGGGGATTCCAGAAAAGAAGCTGAGATAAAGTCAACAAAATGCAAGTGGTTTGTTCATGAGTAAAAGCTCATGAAAGGGATGAAAGAGAGGGACCAGAATTGGATCGACAAAACCTTCCCAATCTGAATGTTGATGTGATGCTGGGGGGAAGCTAAAAAGCAAGGCTAGGCAAAAAGACTTAACACTGTCCTAAATACACACACACACACACACACATTTATATACACATATTATGATATGTATATATGTATATTGTATTATAGTATATATGACAAATATATTTGCTCAAGAGATTGCTTATTAGAAAGCAACGGTCAGGTTCATAGAGCCCTGTTATGCTCAGCCATGAGGTGGTACTTCCTAGGAAGTATATAGCCTTAGCTCCAAAGCTGGAAACTGTCAGCTAACTGCATGTCTTACAACAGAATAAATGAGTTCTTTCTTGGAGGGAAATCTAGAGGTGCACCATCCTAGCTGCTGTAAACTGTATCTTCTTGATGTGAGCATAAGTGGTACTTTGGAAACTCTTTGCAGAATATCTAAATGCAAAAGAAATTTTAGAGTTGCAAATAGGACATCAGAGCCTTAATGTTCAGAGCTTGAAAAGAAATACTGGTGAAAGCTGGAGACAAACTGATGGTCTTTCATTTTTTTTCTGTGAGAAAGGGTCTTAGTCTGTAACATGTGGTGGCCTCCATTTTTGCATCAGTCTTGCTGCTTCCAGTTCCAGAAGGCTCGGATGACAGCTGTGAGTCATACCCAGTTTCCTTTCTCCTTGTCTAGGCCCAGTGCTTTGAGACCCTTTTAGCACTCACTCTACTAGTTGCCTTTCCTTTTGAGGGTCTTGCCTAAATTCTCTGAGGCTTAGTTCCCTGATAAATGGTGTAAGAACACCATTGAAAGATCATCATATGGGTGTAATGACACTTATTATGTTCCCTTGGCAAAGCACATGATGTCATTTTTAAAGTGCATCTTCGTTCTCTTTTAAGGGGAAGGTTGACCTTTAAATTAAGCTCAATTCGTCTGATTAAGAGAAGTCTGGGAGCTGGAAGTTCAAGGAGAGCCATGTCTGATTATTTGGGGATTATTAAAGTGAGATGTATTAATCAGCATTCACATGTTGGGTTTCTTTCACTTGCAACTCAGAATTAGATAAGGCAAGAATGGAATGGACTTATGTAAGCAGTGTATGAGAGGATCAGAGATTAATGGATTTAGGAATGATTGGAATTAGAGGTTGGAAATGCCACCAGATCCTCATTTTCCCCATCTTCTCTTTAGCTTTCTTCCCCATCTTCTGTTTTAGCTTTCTTCTCTCAGGCTGTCCTCCTCAATACTCAGATTTCTCTTTGCAGCCAGGAAGGTATATATGAGCCAATCCTGAAGCTAATAAAAAGCTAAATTTTCTTAATTAATTAAATTTTGGGATGGTCAGTCCCTACCTAAAGCAGAT
>NC_045030.1:10173201-10181910 GCF_008632895.1 Mastomys coucha | reverse complement strand
TTTTATATTATTATTATTATTATTATTATTATTATTATTATTATTATTATTATTATTTTACTTATGCACTTCACATACCTCTCACTGATTCTCTCCCGTCCACCCCCTCACACAATCCTCCCCCCGTTTCTCCTCTCCTTTTCCTCTGAGCTGGTGCTGCTCTCCTAGGTTATCTCCCTCACTCTGGCACTTCAAGTCTCTTGGTGGCTAGGTACTTCCTTTCCCACTGAGGCCAGACAAGGTATTCGGCTCTAAGTTTCAGTTCATTTTGTTACTATAACAAAGTATCCCAAACTAGGAAATTCATGAAGACTAGAACTTTATTTGACTTGTAACTCTGGAGACTGAGAGGTCTGAAAGCATGCTGTCATTCTATGAGGGAGTTCCTGCTGCATCATAATAAAGCACCGGACATCTCATTATGAGGTAAAGTGAAGCATACTAACTCAAAATGCTCTTCCTTCTTCTCCACCCTAACTTTATGATTAAATCTAGTCCTACTGGCTTGGCAAGGTCTTATCTCCAAACAGCATTAATATATAAATTTAGAGACTTGTTCTCCAGTACAAAGACAAATTCAAACTATAGTAATTGGAAATAACTTATTGGATAGTACCTCCAAAGCAGACTTTGAGTCAAAGACTTGGGTATCTGTACTTATTTTGTTCATTTGTTTGTTTGCTTGTTTGAGGAGAGACAGTTGCCTGATTTATTATATATGAGACAGGGAATAAAAAAGTAAGGTGGATACAAAATGGAAGCCAATAAAGTGTACGTGACTGATTTGTGGCTTGCTTCTCTAAAAATGTCTGACAAAAGGTATCTTATATGCCCAGGAGTGGTATAACTGGATCCTCAGGTATCCAAAATTTTCCAATTTTCTGAGGAACCACCAGACTGATTTTCAGAGTGGTTGTTCCAGCTTGCAGTCTCACCAGCAATGAAAAAGACATTTTTTGCTGTTGATTGTTAGAATTTTTAAAAATTATTTACATTTCAAATGTCATCCCCTTTCCTAGTTTCCCCTCTGCAAATCACCTTTCCCATCTCTCTTTTCACTGCTTCTATGAGGGTGCTCTTCTACCCATCTACCCACTCCTGTCTCACTGCCTTAACATTCCTCTACACTGGGGCATCAAGTCTTCACAGGACCAAGGGCCTCCCATCTTATTGATGACAGATATGGCCCCTTCGGCTCCTTTAGTCCTTCCCCTAACTCCTCCACTGGTGTCCCTGTGCTCAGTCCGATGGTTAGCTGTCAGCATTTGAGCACCCCAGCATCTTTATCTGTATTGGTATGTATCTGGCAGAAACTCTCAGGAGACAGGTGTACCAGGTTACTGCCAGCAAGCACTTCCTGGGATCAGCAATAGTGTCTGGGTTTGGTGTCTGTATGTGGGATGGATCCCCAGCTGGGGCAGGCTCTTGATGGCCTTTCCTTCAGTCTCTGTTCCACTCTTCCTTGTAATTCCTTTAGACAGTAGCAGTAGAAAGATCAATGGAATAGATTTGAAGATCCAGAAATGAACCCACACACCTACAGTCACTTGATCTTTGACAAGGATGCTAAGACCATCCAGTGGATAAAAGACAGCATTTTCAAGAAATGGTGCTGGCTCAACTGGCAGTCAACATGTAGAAGAATGAAAATTGTTCCATTCTTATCTCCCTGTACAAAGGTCAAGTCCAAGAGGATCAAGTACCTCTACATAAAACCAGATACACTGAATCTAATACAAGAGAAAGTGGGGAAAAGCTTCAAACACATGAGCACAGGGAAAATTTCCTGAAGAAAGCACCAATGACTTATGCTCTAAGGTCAGGAAATAACAAATGGGACCTCATAAAACTGCAAATCTTCTGTAAGGCAAAGGACACTGTCAATAGGACAAAATGGCAACCAACAGATTGGGAAAAGATCTTTACCAATCCGACATCTGATAGAGGGTTAATATCCAATAGGTACATTGAACTCCAGAAGTTAGACTCCAGAGAACCAAATAACCTTATTTAAAAATGGGGAACAGAAAACCTAGACACTATTGTGACGACAAGAAGTGTATGCTGAAAGGAGCCTGATATGGCTGTCTCCTGAGAGACAGAGTTGTCCAGAGCCTTACAAATACAGAGGAGGATGCTTACAGCCAACCATGGGACTGAGTGCAGGGTCCCCAATAAAGGAGTTAAAGAAAAGACTGAAGGAATTGAAGGGGTTTGCAACCTCATAGGAAGAACAACAATATCAACCAACCAGATTCCCCAGAGCTCACAGGGACTAAGCCATCAACAAAGGAGTATACATGACTCCAGCTGCATATGTAGCAGAGGATGGCCTAAGCATGCATCAATGGGAGGAGAGGTCCTTTGTCCTATGAAGGCTTGATAGATGCCCAAATATACAGGAATTGAGAGCAGGGAGGTAGGAGTGGGTAGGTAGATTGAGGAACACCCTCATAGAAGCAGAGGGAGGGAAGATGGGATAGGGTGTTTCCAGGAAGGGGGAGAAGCAGAAAAGAGGATAACATTTGAAATGTAAATAAAGAAAATATCCAATAAAGAAAAGAAAAAATAGAAAAAATGGGGAACTGAGCTAAAGAGAGAATGTGGAAAAAGAGAAACATTTTTCCATTGCTGGTGGGATTGCAAGCTGGTACGACCACTATGGAAATCAGTCTGGTGGTTCATCAGAAAATTGGACATAGTACTACCAGACGACCCAGCTATACCACTCCTGGGCATATACCCAGAAGATGCTCCAACATGTAATAAGGACATATATTCCACTATGTTCATAGTAGTAATATTTATAATAACAAGAAACTGGAAACAACCTAGATGTCCCTTAGGAGAGGAATGGGTACAGAAAATGTGGTACATTTATACAATGGAATACTACTCAGCTATTAAAAACGATGACTTCATGAAATTCGCAGGCAAATGGAGCTAGAAAATGTCCTGAGTGAGGTAACTCAGTTACAAAAGAATACACATGGTATGCACTCACTGATAAGTAGATATTAGGCAAAGAGCATGGAATACCCACAATACAACACATGGACCACATGAATCTCAAGGAGAAGGAAGACCAAAGAGTGGGTGCTTCAGTTCTACTTTGTAGGGGGAATGAAATAATCAAACGAAGTAGAGGGTGGGAGGGACTTGGGAGGAAGAGAAGAGGGGGAGGGTAAAAGAAGGGAAGAATCAAATATGGGAGGAGATGGAGGAGATATACAGAGGGTCAGGAAACTGAACAGAGGTGTGTAACAATGGGGGATAGGGAAATGGGGGGGGGAGCAACCAGAAGGTTCCAGATGCCAGGAAATCAAGAGCCTTCCAGGACTCCACAGGGATGACATTAGCTGAAATACCCCAAAGGGGGGGGGAGAAACTGTGGAGACCATATCCAGAGTTTAGTCATGGTCCCCCAGTTGAGGGATGGGGCCATCCACCCATCTCCAAAAGTTTAACTCAGAATTGCTCCTGCCTAAAGGAAATACAGGAATGAAGAGTGGACCAGAGACTGAAAGGCTATTCACAGACTACTCTACCTGAGGATCCATCCCACATATAGACGCCAAACCCAGACATTATTGCTGATGCCAAGAAGTGCTTACTGACAGGAGCCTTATATAACTGTCTCCCGACCAATATAGATGTGTATGCTTGCAGCCAACCATCGGACTGAGCACAGGAACCCCAAAGTAGGAGTTATGGGAAGGACTGAGGGAGCTGAAGGGGCCTTATCTGGCATCAATGGGAGGGGCGGCCTTTGGTCCTGTGAAGACTTGTTGCCCCAGTGTAGGAGAATGGTAGGGCGGTGAGGTGGGAGTGGGTGGGTAGGTAGGTGGAGGAGCACCCTCATAGAAACAGGGTAAGGGTTAATGGTATTGAGGGTTTGTAGAGGGAAAACTGGGAAAGGGGATAACATTTGAAAAGTAAACAAATAAAATATTCAATTTTAAAAAAGGTATATTTAGGGGCTAGAAATCTAGAATGTTCATGTTGCAAATTGTGGGATGCTTCTGGGGTTTTTGGCTTCATAGTAATATGCTGCATGTGAGAGGATCTGCAGTTGGAGGATATTCTTATGCAATGGAGGTTCAGGTTACTTCTGTTGGTAGCTGTTGGGTTGGCATGCAGTAGTGTGGTAAGTATATTACTGATATAGTTCTATACAACAAATTACACCTGCATTTTCTAGTATAATTAGCATAATTTCTAATCTACTCTGTCTCTTTTTATTTCTTCTACTTCATCTCTCTTTTCATCTAACCACTGTGTAGTGCAGGATAATCTCAATCTTATAATTATCTTGCTTCTGCTTCCAGAATGATAGGATTATAGATATATATCTCTGTACTGGTTATTTTTTTTAAGCCTGACACAAGGTAGAACCATTGTGAAAGAGAAAAACAACTCCATCATATTGGCTTGAAGGCAAGACTATGGGGCATTTTCCTAATTAATGATTGATGTGTAAGGGCCCATCCCACTGTGGGTGGTGCCATTCCTCAGGGGTGTGGCTGTGAGTGGTATAAGAAAGCAGAGTGAGCAAGTCACAAGAAGCAAGCCAGTAAGTAGCACCTCTCAATGGTTTGTACTTAAATTCTTGCTTCCAGGTTCCTGCTCTGAGTTCTTTCCTTTACTTTCCTTCATAATATAAGTTGAAAGCTGACAGCTACTCTTCCCTCCACAAGTAGTTTTTGGTCATGCTATTTTTCACAGTCATAGAAAGTACACTAGGACAGTCAGTATGCATGACTCTAAGGTTGTCAAAAAATTACTTTAGCTGGATGGCTCTTGCTTGAAGTTTTCATGAAGGCCCAACCAATATGTCAGCCAGGCTGTAGTCACCTGATGGCATTATTGTAAGTTGAGGATCTACTTACAAGGTGGCTCACTTGCATGGGTGTTGGCAGGATGACTAAGTTCTTTGTTATTTATCGACAATCAGTCCCATGAGCTTGCCACATGGACCTTCCTTAGTGCTTAAATATCCTCAAGAGCATCTTTTTGAATAAGTAATCAAATAGAGAAGACAGGGCAAGGAAGAAACCATGCTCCCTTTCATGACCTTCTTTCAAAGAATTCTGTCATATATTTGTTTTCTTTTTCAGCACTTGGGGTTTGGGTTTGAGTGTAGGGCTTTTCACAAAATTTACCAGAACTCTGTTATTGAACCATGTCAAATGCTCTTTTAATAATTTATTTTGAAGTGTAGACATAGATATCCAGTTAGAGCAGTACCATTTGTTGAAGGTTTCTTTTTTCCATTGTATGGTTTTGGCTTCTTTACAAAAAATCAAATGTCCATGGATGTATGCATTTATTTCTGTGTCTTTTATTTAAATTCATTGATCAACTGGTCTGTTTCTGTATCAATACCATACAGTTTTTTTTTATCACCTTTGCTCTATACTACAGTTCAAGGTCAGAGATGGTGATTCATCCTGAAGTTCTTTTATTTTTCAGGATTTTTTATTTTTCTATATAAAGTTGAGAATTGTTCTTTTTAAGATCTATGTATTTTAAAAAAAAGAAAAAAAATCTATGTCTTAGTTATGGTTTTATTGCTGTAAACAGATACCATGACCAAGGCAACTCTTATAAGGACAACATTTAATTGGAGCTGGCTTACAGTTTCAGAGTTTCAGTCCATTATCGCTAAGGTGGGAACATGGCAACATTCAGGCAGGCATGGTACAGACAGAGCTGAGAGTTCAACAACTTCATCTGAAGGCTGCTAGTGGAAGACTGACTTCCAGGCAGCTAGGATGAGGGACTTAAGACCATGCCCACAGTAACACACCTACTCCAACAAGGCCACACCTCCTAATAGTGCCACTCCCTGGGCCAAGTACATATAAAGCATCATAGTTTATAAAAAATTGTGTTGGAATTTTGGTGAGAATTGCATTAAATCTGTAATTACTTTTGGTAAGATGGCCATTTTTACTATGTTAATCCTGCCTATCCATGAACATGACATATCTCCATTTTCTGAAATGTTCTTTAATTTCTTTCTTCAGGAACTTGAAGTTCTTGTCATATGAATCTTTCCCTTGCTTGGTTAGAGTTACACCAAAGAGACAGAGACCTGGGATAAGGCAGGTGCCCCAAAATCAATGGTGGTGACCTTACCTGTGACTCATTACATTGTGGATATGGAACCTGAAGAGGCCACCTCCTGTAGCCAGGCAGAGATCCCAATGGAGTGACAGGGATACCAACCCACTCACAAAACTTTCAAGCCCAAATTTATCCTGTCTGGAAGAAATGCATGGATGGGGGATGGAGTAGAGACTGAGGGAACAGCCAAACAATAAGCAGCTCAACTTGAGACATAGTCTCTAAGACTATTAATACTCTGTTATGCCTCCGATAGGAGTCTAGCGTGGATGTTCTCTGAGAGGCTTCATCCAGTAGCTGACTTAGACAGATGAAAAAAACCATAGCCAGACAGTGGATGGATTTTGGGGATACTTATACAAGAACAGGAGGAAGGATTGCGGCCTCTAAGGGGATAGGAACTCCCCAGGAAGACCTACAGAGTCAACTAACCTGGATCCTTGGGGCTCTTAGAGATTGTACCACCAACCAAAGAGCATACACAGGCTAGACCTAGCCTTCCCCACACATATGTAGCAGATGTGCAGCTTGGTTTTCATGTGGGTCTTAAACAATTGAAGTGAAGGCTATCCCCAAAACATATCCCCTGTCTGTAGGATATGTTCTTCTACCTGTGATACCTTGTCTGGCCTCATTGAGAAAGGAAGTACCTAGCCCCACAGAGACTTGTGGTAGGGATACCCAGGGCCCCCCCACCCTTTCAGAGGAGAAGGGGGGATGGGGAAGGATTGTGGGAGAGGGTGACTGGGTGTGGGGCAGTGAGTGGGATGTAAAGTAAATAATAAATAAATAAATAAATAAATAAATAAATAAATAGAATTTATTTTGAGAGAATAACTTACTAACTTGTCCAGGACATCTTTAGATTTGTGAATCTCTGTCTCCCAAGCAGCTAGGATAACAAGGGTGTATTGCCATGCTTGGTTGTGATTTCAACCCACATTCAAGAAGATTATCAGTCTTTACCTTTTAGCTGTTTGAGATATTCTTAGTACAATTGGACTGGAATTGCCTATGTAGGTCAGGCTGGCCTTGAATTTATGACACTCTTCCTGTCTCTTCCTTCCAAGTGCTAGAATTTTAGATGTGTATTATTGCACCTAGCTATTCTTCACACTTTGCGAGTAAATAAGTAGAAAAATTTGTGGGTATAACTGAGAATTACCCCAATGGCTATGGCTATCTGTTAATGGTATATTCACAGCTTCTACTTATCACTATTGAACATTCTTATAGTTCCCAGAAGAAAGCACTAAAATCAATTAATCTGTCAACTATTTCTAATACCCATTTTATACACTTGAAAACATGTAAACATTCTTTCCACAAGTCTTTCTAGCTCCCCAATCGCATCTTAAAAAGTCAATAGTTATTTTTTACCACTGGACTAATGAATCTTAAACTGCTTCTCTATGTCAGAGTCTTTGTATTACACATCTTTGAAGGCAAAAATTACATTTTAATTTAAAGCTATAAATTTGGTGGCATATTAACCCTCATCTATTCCTTTTCCTAAAAATGTTGTTTGTGTATATATTCAGCTTGGAGATCAGTACTATATTTCAAAAAATATTAGCAGTTGAGGCTTCAGAGGTTTTGTCTGTCTGCATAATTCCTTGTACCCAATATTCTCACTTCTCTAGTTTATCCCATCTTATAGATCTCTATATTTCTTTTTTCCTCTTAATTGTTGCACATATTTAATATGCTTTTGCTAATATTACACATAAATAGAAGTCTTTTGCAGTTTGAAATTTGGCTTATACATACATAATAAAGTATGAGATCTACATCTAAATAATAATTCATTTGCATTTTCTATATACATCATATATAGACTGAAGATAATTTTATACAATAATTTCTGTGTGCCTATGTAACCCTTTTTATGAGTTCATGAATGGAATTTTTTACTTGGGTACATCTTATAGGTGTTCAGCAAGTTTTGGGTTTGGGAACATTTTGGATTTTTGGATTAGAGATGACATTTGTAATTTGATGACATTTGTAATTAGAGATGATATTTGGATTTTTGGATTAGAGTTTGACATTTTGTAAAAATAGTATACTTTCAGAAAGGAGATGGTAAAATTCACTGTATCAAGCTCTTGGCTCTGCCTTGTGTAAACCTAAACTTTAAAAAAGCTTTGAGTATAGGCAGTTCATTAAGGGGATGATCTCATGAAACAAAAGTAGAGGAATTAGTGAATGAAATTGGAAAAAAGAAACTCTAATATGAAGATGCATAACTGACGTGTCATGAGGACAGTCTTGATTCTACCAGAAATTCCAGACTTTTCATTTGTTTTTCCAGTACTTTGTGACCATTATTCTATGTTTGATTATTTGAGGCTTGCATATGGGGATATTACCTTTCAACATTTTTGGACAGTGTTTATGTGTGGGTAGAGCAAGCTATTACTACCTAGTCTTAGAAACTAAGGCTATTTGCTAAGTTTAGAGGTAATATGAAGACAAAAGTGAACCATTGTACAGAACAATCCTTGATAGCTTTGGCTGAAATTGGACGTAGGTCTAGAATGGGATTATGTGTTTGCTTTTTTTTTTTTTTTTTTTTTT
>NC_045030.1:10170576-10173043 GCF_008632895.1 Mastomys coucha | reverse complement strand
CCCAGCTAGAATGGGATTATGATATCAGAGGCATCTGCTACAATTGTTAGGTAGCTGATATTAATATGCTATTAAGTTTGAATGAAAATGGCTTAATAGCAGATAATATTTAGGGGTGGACATTACTGAGGCAGAAGGGCAATTACCTGGCAATTAAAGTCTTGATTTACATAGATTAAAAATATGTTAAGACAGTGGTTCTCAACTTTTCTAATGCCACAACCCTTTAATGAGTTGTTGTGGTGACCCATAACCATAAAATTATTTTGCTATGACTTTATAACTATAATTTTGCTACTATTATGAACTATAATGTAAATATATGGTATGCAGGATATCTGATATGTGACTCCTGTGCAGGTCATGACTCACAGGTTGAGAACCACTGTGTTAGATAAGAGCATGAATAAATTAGCGGTATTAACAAGAAATCACATCTTGGCAAAACACAGTTTGTCAAATGAATAAAACAAAATGTCTTGAGTTAGTGTAGAGAAGGTGTATGAGAGTAGATCTTCAGGAGTCAAGGCACCAATCAGATCTGTAGAGAGTATGGTAACAAAGTTTGGTACTTGCTTCACTTTTAGATTCAAGACTAATACTAGAGCACTGAATGAAAGTGATATAACTCATAAAGCATATCATCCAGTTGGGGTGCTTGAAACAAATGAGTATTGAGTACTATTGTGGCAAGTTGAGATGAATTGGTACAATGGAAGAAAAGAATAGAAGTAAAACATGTGATGATGGTATGACAGGGGTAAAAAGGATAGACAGCCCTTTCCAGGAATTCCAGGTATATGCACAATTGCCAAACTTCTGGGAATAAGGCTTGAGAAACATGATTATATAAAGGTACTTAACATCAAGAATTATCACGACTCAATTCTGTTTCCTATTCTTTACCCCCTTTTCCTTTTTCCCTTCTTTATTTCCTTTATTTGAGATTGGGCCTTCATGTGTTACATAGGCTAGTCTCAAACCCTCCTGTCTCAGCTTCCTAAATAGCTGGGATAAAGCAAATGTGTTATTACATCTGTCCTGATTCTATTTCTTTAATGTCCTGTTATTGTCCATAACATCCATTTACCAGTGCATTTTTTAAGTTCAGATATATATAGAATACTGCAGCCATTTTCTAATTGGTTCTAAGACTTAACATTTCCAATCCTTTCTTCATAAAGCTGCCCATGTAATAGCAGCTGATACTTTATTGTGCTACTACTTGTACAGTAAACTCTAGATAATTATTTAATAATATTAAATTCTGGTAATCCTTCCAAATTTGTGGGCTGAGTTGTCTTCACTTGTTCTCTTTATATGACTCTTGGTTCTTGTGCTATGTTACGCAAACTATCTTATACTTGTATGCTGAGATCGGGAAAGAATGATTTCTTTGTTTTTCTAGCTTTAGCACTCATTGTAGTCTCTGAAATATGGACTTTCACATTTAATTATATGATGAGGGAGACCTCTCTGCCAAGTGTGACTAAATTTCTGTTGCCAACATTTATAGTAACTGACTCCTCGTCTTACTGGTGTGGCCTAGGTAGGCCAATGTCTACGTGATGGTACACAGGAGATATAGCACAGTTTTGCTTGTCTCTGACCCCATCTCCCATACCTAACATTAAAGATATCATATTTAGATCATTTGTTTAGGACAAAATTCTTAGGCACTTCCTTTAAATCAGTCACAAAACTTCTGTTCTTTGGAATATTCATATTTAGCAACTATAATCTGGAAGTCTAAAATCCTTCATAAATATGACTTTGTGCTGATATGGTGCTTAGAAAATGGAATTTTCCAGTGTTCAGATTTTTTTTTTGTTAGAAATGCTCAATGTCTAAAATCTGTGCAAATATTTCAAAATTGAAATTGTCTGAAATCTGACATACTTCTAGTCCTGAGCATTTTAGTTAAAGATACTTAACCTCTAGCAGTTTAAATAGATAATGTCTGCTACTACATCAGACTACTTACCTTACACAGTACAAGCCTCTAAAAGAAGGGATAGGTGATAGTACCTTTATAGTAAGAAGAGGGAAAGGATAGAAAGTGTGAATCTTAGATTGTTAGTACAAACGTTTATTTATTTTTTAACTTTTATTGCATTATGATGAGAAAAGTTATATGATTTCAATTTATCTGAATTTGTTAACATTTAAAAACATATTTTAAGTAAATAGAATTAAATCACATCCTTGTTTTCCTTTTGTACACCAACTCCTCCCAGAGACCTCCCTTCAATACCTACAATATCTTTTCTGTCATATTCCTTAACATTTATAAGATATTATAACAATAAAAATGAGCATTATAAAAGTTGTTTGATATAAAACAACAATCAATTTAACAGTGTTATGTAGATGCTTGTCTACAGCAATACTGAATATACATACATTTTTCTCAATATAAATTTTAAATAACTCCAAACATATTAACTGTATATGTCAAAATAATACA
>NC_045030.1:10168631-10168869 GCF_008632895.1 Mastomys coucha | reverse complement strand
TTCCTGGATGTTTTGGGTTAGGAGCTTTTTCCTTTTTTGCATTTTCTTTGACTGTTGTGTCAATGTTCTCTATGGTGTCTTCTGCCCCTCTTCTATCTCTTGTATTCTGTTGGTGATGCTTGCATCTATGACTCCTGATTTCTTTCCTAGATTTTGTATCGCTAGGGTTCTCTCTCTTTCTGAATTCTTTTTTGTTTCTATTTCCATTTTTAGATTCTGGATGGTTTTGCTCATTTCC
>NC_045030.1:10165115-10168059 GCF_008632895.1 Mastomys coucha | reverse complement strand
GGAACTCACTCTGTAGACCAGGCTGGTCTTGAACTCAGAAATCTACCTGCCTCTGCCTTCCAAGTGCTAGGATTAAAGGCGTGCGCCACCACTGCCCAGCTGTTGTTTACTTTCTTATGCTTGCCTCCAGCCATCTGATTATCTTTAATGCTACCTGCCCTTGCTAAATCTGACTGGATCCTGTCCTTCCTGTGATCCTGGTTGTGTCAAAACTCCTCAGAGTCAAGCTGTCTCTGTGATCCTGTGATTCTGGGATCCTGTGATCCTGGGCTTGTTAGAGTACCTAGGAGTGCAGCTTCTTCCTCTGGGTGTTATGAGACTGGCTGTGGAACCTGCGCCCAAGGTCTGCTCAGGATATCAGCCCTAGTACAAACATTTAGAATGAGTTAACAATGCAAAATCTTAGGCCTCACACAAAACATACTGATATACAAAACACTGGCTATATGTAGCCAGTGTTTAAACTTTTATTCATTGTTTGATAATTTCCTACATGTACATAACGTGTTTCAATCAAGTTAATTCCCTATTCTCTTCCTTCTAACCCCATTGTCCTCTTCTATAGGCTTAAGTTTTTTCAAAACCTACTTTTAATGAGGGTTCTCAAATACTTCAAGGCCCCTTCTAAGCCACTGTCCAAAAATAAGGGAGAAAAGATCGTAAATAGGACAAGGGATGTGGACCTGTTTAGAAGTAGTTCTTTGGGGGGGACAATTCCAATCTCCATTTGTCAGGATTCCAGCTGTCCAGTTCAGTAGTGTCAGGATACCAAACACAAATCAGCAGCACTAGTACAATCCAGCAGAAACAACCAGGCCTCTGCTGTATCAAAACAAGACAGCTGGTGTGACCAGACCCAGAGAGCACACCAGTTTTCTGCTGTGCCTCTCTCAAGGAAGTGAAGATAAACAAAGTGTTACAAAGTTATCTATGCAAGTGCCCTGTCACTGTCTATTGAGTCCTATTTATACTGTCTTCAAACTTCAAGTGTCCTTCCATGGGTCTTGCCTCAGCAAAACACCACCTGAGTCTGCAGCACAAGATAGTACCTTGAAACTTCCACTTCACTCTTCCAATATTAAGTGCTGTTTAAAAAAAAAAAAATGACCGAGTCCACTTAGTGATGCCTGTATGTGCATGAGTGTGGGGTTGTAGCCTCTCAGGGACCCCATCTCTGAGGAAAACAGACTCTTCCCTCCTCTCAACACACATCAATTTACAGTAGATCTTCAGATATGGGTGGGACTTCATGATCCCCTCTTATCCCAGCTAGGATTTTTACTGACTTGATTTCATGTAGGTTTTGTGTATGCAGTCATAGCTGCTGGAGTTCACTGTGCAACAGTGCTGTTGGTGGAGGTATAAACTGATGTAGCCAACATGGCAATAAGTATTGAAGTTCCTAGAAATCTGCATTTTCAGTTGACTCGGCCCAAACATTCTTTACCTCCTTTAACTCTTTGTGCTGACAGGTAAGAAGTCCTTATGCCCCAACCAAATGGCCTGCTGAATTCCTGGTAAGTACAAATAAGAACTTCTCAGGACCTAATGACTGGATCTAAATATTTCACTTCCTCAAAGTTCCTCATGCCAGTATGTAAGAGATCCCCAGGCACTGCTCTCCTACCTCCATTGTCCCAGTTCCCCAACCACCTGTACTGACAAATAAACAGTTCAGATGCTGGCAGTCCTAGGCCCACACTTTTTCATTTCAAATGATCAAGCCCCAGTGCAGAAATAAGAACAATATGAAAATCCAAAACAATATGTCTCTTCTAAAAATTACCAACCAATAATAAAGTACCCTAGAGACAATAACCCAATAAACCTCCAAAGACACAATCTGAATAATGATTATAACTATATTCAAACAACTCACAGAAGATATGAATATACTCAAAGAGAGTAAGATTAAAGACATGAATGAAATAAGGTAGTCATTAATGGACACAAAAGCAGAAAAGAATATTACTGAATGAAAGCCGAACTGAAATGGTACCAAAAATGTAAAACTTAAGAAACAGAATAGAAACTTCAGTGGAAAGTCTCAGCAATAAAATGGTGCATGTGAGAATGTGTGTCAGAGTTAAAAGTCAAAGTAAAAGAACTGGATCACTTGGTAAAAGTGAATAAAAATCTATTAAGTGGAATACAGGACAAATTTGGGATACCACAAAAACCAAACCTTTGGATTATGAGCATAAATGAAGGAGAATAATACCATACCAATGGTAAAGAATATGTATATTCAATATAATCATAGAAGAAAACGTTTCATACCAAAAGAAAGCGATGCCCATTCACATAGAAGAGGACTACAGAATTCCAAATAGACAGGACAAGAAAAGAAGCTCCCTTTGGCATAGTATAAGTAAAAGTTTAGAAATACAGGACCAAGAAAGAAAGGACAAGCCTTTCAGAATGTCATTTAATTATTCAACAGAAACTTTTAAATCCATGGATCTAGCAAAATAAATTCCAAGTCCCAAAAGATCACAATTGTCAACCCAGACTATTATACTCAGCAAAACTATCTATTAAAATTGAATGAGAAAGATAAAGTTTTCATTATAAAACAAATAAAGGAATTTATGAACCAGAAGCTCTATAGAGGATACTGGAAGTTCTACTTCAGTCTGAAGAGAAGGATGAGCACACCTAAGAAGTCATAGAGAAACTTATAAACACTACACCATTTGCTATTGAATGATGACTGGGATACTAAAAAATCAAGAAGGAAAAATTTAAACATCCTACATTAGGATGGAAGTGAAAATACAGCATATCAAAATCAATGGGACACAATGAAGGCAGTCTTAAGAAGAAAATTTACATCTCTAAAGACATTGAAAGTTTTATCCTGCCGGGCAGTGGTAGCACAAGCCTTTAATCCCAGCACTTGGGAGGCAGAGGCAGGCAGATTTCTGAGTTCCAGGCCAGCCTG
>NC_045030.1:10153562-10164978 GCF_008632895.1 Mastomys coucha | reverse complement strand
AAAAAAAAAAAAGAAAGTTTTATCTAGAGCTGGACTCTACATGCTTCATTCCTGGTCTTCTAGGCAAGAGGTAGCTAGCTACAGATGCAATAGTGACATGAATATTATGGAAGTAACAGACTACTTTCTGATTGGATGGGACCCCATTCCCCAGGGGTAAATTCCATTCCAGCTACAGCTATCCTGGTCAAAAGCCCATGACTGGGGATAGCATAGCGTTTAGGGTAGAACCTGACATTGCTAATTTGCTAAGTAGTGACATTGTTAAATTGCCTCCTAAATATTTGTAATTATACTCATAGACCTGGTCTGCTCTTAACCTTAGTCAGAGAGGCTTCTTCTTGTAGCAGACAGTAGCTGACATAAAGATAGTTAAGTGGTCAAAGTGATAAGAACAAGAGATGGAGTGCTCAGGCCTAAATGGGACATCTATATTCATCCCACTACCATCAGGGAACATAGCAGAAGAAGCAAAAAAGACTGCAAGAGTTAAAAAAATAGGAAAGAATGTTGAAGAATACTGTCTCCTGTCATGATATGGCTGTGAAATCACCATTCCTTAGCAAGGAGCTAGTGAGGGAGGGAAAAACATTCTTCTTTGAAGATTTGGACACTTGTTTCCTATGCTCTAGAGCAGCAGTTCTCAGCCTGTGAATTCTGACTCCTTTGGGGGGAGGTCACATATCTGATATCCTGCATATCAAATATTTGCATTATGATTTATAACACTACTAAAATTAGTTATGAAGTAATAATAAAATAATTTTATGGTTCTAATAGATGGCGCAATACCCAGATATATACAAGCAGTATAATTAGACTTAGTTTGTTATAAAAGGAGACATGAATTTGGGAGAGGGTATGTTAGCAGGAGCATGAAGAGAGTGGGAAATAAGAAATGGGGGCTAGATGTGATCATATTCCATTGTCCTCATGTATGAAAAACTCAAAACTAAAGAAAAAATTTGAAGAGAAACCCATATTTTACTGAATATTCTAGGTGATTTTTATAGATGCTTGAATCTCTTTGATAAATTTTCCAGAAAAAGGCTAAGCTGGAATGCCAACATCAGTCCCGTTTTCATTTGACAGTTCAGGATAGTGCTCCTGGTATCCACTATTGATTTATCAATTAGGACTGTTTTTGGCTGGGAGAATGGTGTAGGGAATGGAGGTTGCATCTGTCAGTTATAAAGGAATACCCAAGGGGGAAGCACCATGGATCACAGTCAGGACCAAGGTGTTCAACAAATAAATACTAGTGGAATTAGCATGTAATTTTTTTCTTATTTGGTGCTACTCCAACTTTCATTGGCATATGAATTTCATGAGGAAATTACTAATATACAAGTTCTGCCTGGGTATGGCTATGTACTCTGACTTTCTAACAATTCTCAGATGCTGCTGCTGCTGTCCTTGCACCATGATTTTAGTACTGGGCCTCTAGATTTTAGTTTATTTTTTTGTGTATTTAGGATATAGGTTCAAGCTATGTGTTCAAGGTTGGTCCTGAACTCCTGAGCACAAGCTATCTTCCCATCCCAGCCTCCCAAGTGTGATGATACCCAACCTAAACATTTAATCATTCACCTTACTTTTGTGATTCTCTGCAGAAACAGAGTCAGCATAAACAAGCCAAATAGTCTACTAGTTCACACAGATAAATACTAAAAAGAAAGGTAAAGCCTTGTAAGGGACAGCTAAAACAGGGTTTTGGAGTACATTTTCTGTGGCACTCAGGGACTGTCCCTGGCCCTCTGCTTTGTCAGATCTGTACTGCAGTACTGCCACAGACACTGGAACATTCCCACCTTCATTTTCGCTTGTCCTGGCAAGTGCTTTCAGCCTTCAGTTCACTGCCAGGTAGGAGAGAGAAGAGTAAATAACATTTGATGATTGATAATTCTTCTCTTTTTCTCCTCTCTCTTTTGACCCAAACCCTCCTTACTCCCTTGTATTATAGCAAGGATGATAAATCAAAAGCATCTTTCTCCTCTCTTCTCCAAAATCTCCTGTGGGTTTTTGTCTTTTTTTTTTTTTTTGGTGCACTTTTTGTTTTCTTAGGATTATATACAGTCATTTTCTAAGTATAGGCAATGCTTAGTCACCATGGAGTACAGCTAGTTGTAGGAGTGGTAACTGATTTTTAATTTGTATTAAGAAACAAGAAACACCACCTTTGGCCCCACCACTGTTTTTCTTTCCAATTCCAATTCATCAAGTATATTCTGATTTCCTTTTCCTGGCTTCTTTTTTCCCCTCCCCACCCATATTTGTTTACTTTCCCACTTCTCTTTTTCTCTTCTTACCCTGTCCGTATTCACACTCACCTCCCTTGGTTTTTTTCTCTTACCCTCTCCCACACACACTTATTCCCAAGATATATAGATAATATAAAAATCTCTCTGTCAATGAGTTTGATGGTTCTGTCTAAAATCTGTCATTTTGAAGACATTTGATTCATAGCTCAGAGAAGCCCATGAGGTACTATTTAGGGATCCCCATTTAGTAGGCAACATGTAATTGAAAACCCCAAAGTTTTGTTTTGAATTAATGAATTGTTACTAGTCAACAACCTGAAATCCAACACTTGGCACCAGATTATAGAGTTTACATTAATGTGGAACAAACAAGGGATGTTTAAGGTAGTAGCATGCTTATTGATTTTCATTTGAAGGTCTTCATAGATGAGGCATGAGCTGTAGCATCTGCCATCTCTGTTTAAAGCTTTCATCCTATGAGGTGATAACATGTGGCTCTGTCCAAGTGAGGGGTACATTCATATTCACCTGGGAAGTCTTTTGGATATAATGAAAGTAGTATCCTTAGGTTTCTTAACAGATCCATAGTCTCTGAGAATTGTGTATACATGTAGCATCTGTCTCAGCCCATCCAACATCCCCACATGACATAAGACTTTGAAGCTCTTCAGTGCTATTTTATTAATAGAAGGGAAAAATAAGAAATGGAAAAGCTGTGGGTGCCTTGCCTTCCCACAGCAGCCATGCTGGGTGGAGCTATCCTTGAGGTTCTTTCTTCTCTTATTTTCCTGGCTACACTTTCTCCTGATGAGTATATCAGAAACACTGCTGCTGTTTCCTCTGCATGTGGCTTCAGGGCTGCTTCTAATAGCCAGAAGAAATCATGTTTTGTAATTCCCTGCCATAGAGTCACAGACTAACTTGAAGCAACACTTGCACAAAGGAATTATTTTAAACCAATATATGAATATTCCTTGGCCAATAAGAAGACTGCTGTGTTCTGCTAAACCCATTGTAAATTGCCAATAATGAAAGTTAAAAATGCAAATATATGTAATCTAGTACATATCATAACTCAGTATCAGTATATCTTAGGTTGTCAGCTATTTTCTTTCAAGATTATAAGCTGACTGGGAACTATAGCTTCTTACTCTCAGTCATTATTGCAAGGGAGATTTGGACTGTATATACCAACCTTTGCAAAGATCAAAATATGAAGCCATTGAGGTAGCATTTGCCTGTCATTCCAGCTATTTGAGATCAGCCTGAGCAACCATAAATGAGGTCCCATCTTGATAAATAAAGATTGAAAAGAAAGTAAAAAACAAATGAAAAAGATATTCTACTGAATAATATGTTTGTCTATCTTATACTTAGAAAATGATTAAACTTAAGTCCCCTAAGTTGGGAAAAATATCTAAATCTTAAATTCTTTGCAACATTTTTTATCATTATTTTAGAGTCCTTTTGAAACCTACATGTCCTGCAATATTTTAGGAAACACATTCTGATTCTCTTCATGTAAAGTGTAAAAAGCAAGAAACTCACAGAGTTGTTATAAGAATGAAGCACTATAAAAGCTTTATAAATGTCCTTTCTCTCTCTTAATGAGATAGTGGAACAGAATCCAAACTACATATCTTGGAAAGTCTATACATGCTGCTCAGGGGACCACTAGGAAACTTAAGTGCATTCTCCAATATTCAGTCCACAAAAGCAAAGAGGGCTAATCTCATAGTTCCACGCAGAAAAGACTATTCACACTGGAGACCTTTCATTTACTGTAGGGCTTAGAGTGGGTGAATGCTGAGATAACATGGTTAAAGGCACATAAAAAACAATGGTTTACTAAATCATCTTTAAAGGCCATTCCTCCTACTTCATCCATAGTATTTAGTTGTAATATGCTTGTGTTCTAATGATTTCTGTTCATAACCATATCATGGGTTAATCAAACTTAGGGTTATTACATGCCTGTATGTGTAGCACACATGTGCTTGAACAAGTGATTTTTAGTAAATTTCCCTGTTGTTCCAGCAGGCCCAGACAAAAGAATTAAATTTCTATGACACACACTAGCTCATTACTTAAAATTAGCCATTAGTAGTCAACATTTTCAGAATCGCACCGGCTATTAGGGATGATCAAGTGAAGGGAATGAGAAAATAAACACTTTCAAGTAACTATATCTGTCTTAGGCCTTGGTAGGGCAGATATACTAGTGTGTGTCATGAAAGTTGAATTCTTTTGTTTTTATTTTATTAGATATTTTCTTTATTTACATGTCATACGATATCTTCTTTCCCAGTTTCCCCTCCAACCCCCCCAAAACAAACAAACAAACAAACAACAACAACAAGCACAAACCCCTGTTCCCTCCCCCCTCCCCCTGCTCACCACCCCAGCCTCTCCTGCTTACTGTCCCTGGCATTCCCCTACACTGGGGCATAGAACCTTCACAGGGCCAAGGGCCTCTCCTCCCGCTGATGACTGACTTGACCATCCTCTGCTACATATGCTGCTGGAGCCATGAGTCCCACCATGTGTACCCTTTGGTTGGTGGTTTAGTCCCTGTGAGCTCTGAGGGTACTAGTTAGTTCATATTGTTGTTCGTCCTAAGGGGCTGCAAACCCTTCAGCTCCTTGGCTCCTTTGAAAGTTGTATTCTTAAGTAGGGGTCTGCTGGAATGATGGGGGGAATCCTACTAAAAATCACCTGTTCAGGCAAAAGGTACCTAGTCTAGTTTAATCCAGTATGGAAACATAGAAAATGTCCCTTTTTCTATTTTCTCTCTTTTAATTAAAAATAGATTTTCCATACAATATATTCTGATTGTGGTCCACTGTCCTTAACTCCTCTCAGCTTTTTCCTACCTCCACACTCACTCAAATCCACATTTTTTTCTTGCTCTCTCTCATAAGAAAACAAACAAGCATTTATAAAGAAAAATATAACAAATTAGATACAACAAACAAACAAGCAAGTAAACAGAAAAACAAAGAGCCAAAGAAAAGGCAAAATAAATACATACAGTCTCAGAGATATACACATTGACAAACACGTAAATCCGATAAAAACATAAAAATCAAAAACAATAATATAAGTAAAAGACCTTTTCAGGAAATAGCTACCCAGTCTAGTATCCAGGGGTAGGTCTAATCCAGGATGGGAACATAGCAAAGGCCAGTGTGTGTGTGTGTGTGTGTGTGTGTGTGTGTGTGTGTGTGTGTATCTCCCAAAACTCTCCTAAAATACCATTGAGTTCATTTTGTGTTAAGTCATTTGCTGTGGCACATGGTGCTTTCCTTTAAGAGTGGTTTGTATACCCAGTGAGATTCTTTTAGAGAAAACGAATTTTTTCATATGTGAGTCTTTATCAATTGGAGTTAGTGAGTTAGCTTCTGGTTAGGGATGTGGACCTATGACCCCTTCTACTTTCTCCATTGGGACCCCATCAGGCTTGGACCTGTGCAAGCCCTGTGCATGTGCATCAGCCCTGCTGTGTTTAGAAAGTCTTGTTTCCTTGGTGTAATCTGTCCTCTCTGGATCTCAGTCTCTGATTCCTCTTTTACAGAGTTCCCAAAGGCATGAAGGAAGGAAATTAATCTAGACATATCAATTAAGAATTGACTGTTTCAAGGTCTCTCCCTTTACAATGTCCTGTTATGCATCTCTTTATTCATTCTCTCTAACTGCAGGAAGGATATTTTTGATGATGGCTGAGTAAAGACACTGATCTATGAGAATAGCAGGATGTCATTAGAAGTCATTTTGTTGCTATATTCCTTTATCAGAACAGTAGTATTTGGTTTTTCTCTAGGTTTCTATCCTATCTAGTTTCAGGTTCCTGTTCACATGAGCAGTGACAGGGACGGGTTTCATCTTTTTAATTGGATGTATGGAGTGAGCCATACATCCAATTAAAAATGGTTGGTTAGTCCCACAAGCTTCGTGCCACTAATTTACTAACATATCTTACATTAAATCACCATTGTAGATCAAAGTTTCTTATTTTTTAAATCTGGGTTGGTGTTTATCTTTTTCCTTTCTTTGATAGTATGCAGAGAAGACCTACATTCCAGTACCCTGAACAATATGGGTGAAGGCTGTAAGTAGGCACCATCTTTACTTCTCCATTTTTAATGTGTTGTACATTTGTTGTCACCAGCAATGGTTCTTTACCATCTGTTTGTGAAGAGCAACAAATAGTCTTAGCAATAGCCTGGGTTGTTTGGGGGTTCCCATGGAACCCCTTTGGTAAACAACTCAATTATTTCCAGTTTCCTGATGAGCTGCCATATTGATTTCTATAGTGGCTGTACCTGTTTGCACCAGCAATGGAGGAGTATTCTCCTTGCTTCGCATCCTTCCCAGCATGAGCTGCCACTTGCTTTATTGATCTTGACCATTCTTAAGATATAATCTCAAAGTAGTTTTGACTTGCAGTTTCCTAATTATTACAGGTGTTGAACATTTCTTTAAGGGCTTCTCAGCCATTTGAATTTCCTCTATAGAGAATTCTGTTTAGATCTGCACTCCATTTTTAATTGGATTATTTGCTTTCTTGATATCTAGGGTTTTTTGAGGTCTTTATATATTTTAGATACTAGTTATCTATTAGTTGTATAGTTGTGGTAGGCATGAAAGTTTTTGTACTTGTAAATAAGCAGTAGGGGAACCAGAACATTTGAGCTTAAAGGATTCCTCAAAAAAGGAGGGATGCATAACTTGTTATCCATACAGATGGCTGAGGAAGGATGTGGTTCATAGCCTGGTTAACTACACCACATCCTCCCTCAGATAATTATTGTTAGCTTGTTAATCTGTAGAAGTAAATTTTATGGAAGATGTCACTTATACTTTACAAAGAGTTTCAAATACAGTCATATCCTAAGCTTTATTGTGCACAGGAGATTGAGTTAATTATTACCATGAAAGTTTTCGCCAAACTGCACTGTGCGGAAATAGGCCTAATTATAAACTACTCAAATAATGGTGTCCTTTGCCCTACAGCTTTCCAGTTTCATGAGGTCTCATTTATTAATTGTTGATCTTAGTGCCTGTGTTAATGATGTCTGCTTTAGGCAGTCTTTTTCTGTGCCAATGAGTTCCAGGCTATCCCCCACTTTATTTTCTATCAGGTTGAGTGTATTCTGTTTTATGTTGAGATCATTGACCCACTTGGGTTTGAGTTTTGTGTAGACTGATAATAATCTATTTGCGTTATTCTATATGCAGACATCTAGTCTGATCAGCATATATTTGTTGAAGATGCTGTTTTCCACTGTGTATTTCTTGCTTCTTTATAAAAACATCAAGTGTCCATAAGTGTCCAGATTTATTTCTCGGATGTCAATTCAATTTCATTGATCAACCTTTCTGTTGTTATGTCAATGCTATGCTGTTTTGAATACTATAGCTCTGTAGTACAACTTGAAATTGGGGATTGAGATACCTTTGGCAGTTCATTTATTATTCAGGATTATCAGGATTGTTTTAGCTATCCTTTTGGTTTCCACACAAAGCTAAACATTTTCCTTTTGAGAATTTGTTTCTGGATATTGTGAGCTAACACTCAGAAATAGGGATGGGCTAGGAGTGTGTGACTGGGGTGGCTGAGAGGATCCACAAGATGGAGAAAAGCTGGTTCTGCCATAAAGATATTATTACCTGGCCAGTGTAGCCAGAGGGTTTCCAGGGATAGAGTGTTTAAGGTGTTTGTGGGTGGGACAAAGGGTTGTGGCAAGGCAACAGCAAGGCTGTTGGAGAGGATCTGCTTAATTCTCCTCGAGTGGAGGCAGAGAATAAGAAGAGACTAGATAATTGGAAGGTGTGAAGGAGAGTAAAAGTTGATTACCTAGCCAGAGTGTATGGCCAGTGGGTTTCCTGGTACAAACTGCCTCAGATGACGGTCAGTAAAACAAAGGATGTCCCCTTTCTATTTAAGAAAATAACTTCTTTCAATCTTGTAGCTCTTTGCTCTGATTCAATCTGGAAGTTCATCAGAAAATTGGAAATAGTTCTACTTGAAGACACAGCTGTATCACTTCTGGGCATATACCCAAAAAATGCCCCAACATGTAAAAAGGACACATGCTCTGCTATATTCATAGTAGCCTTATTTATAGTAGCCAGAAGCTGGAAAGAACCCAGATATCCCTCAATGGAAGAATGGATACAGAAAATGTGGTACATTTACACAGTGGAGTACTACTCAGCTATTAAACATGGTGAATTCATGAACTTTGTAGACAAATGTATGGAACTAGAAAAACAAACCCTGTTTCCTCCCCCTGCTCACCAACCTACTCTCTAACTCAAAGACCATATGAAGCTTAACAAGAAGGAAAGCTGTAGGCATACATTTTGGCAACCTACTTTTAATAAGGGTTCAACTTCTCCTCTAGCCCACCACCTAGAAGAGGTGGTAGAAGAAAAGAGTTATTAGGATATAGGAGAAGTGGACCTGTTTAGCAATAGCTCTTTGGAAGTGAGCTCGATCTTCTTGGGCAACAATTCAGTCCTACAACAAACACCAAACAAGACTTAGCAGCAGCAGACCAGTCCTCTAGACAGGTAGACAATAGGCAGCTCTAGTTCAATCCTAAAGAAACTACCAGGGTCACCAACTAGCTTGATACAAGGCCTTAGAATTGTCAAGCTACCACAGGACCCTCATGAGGAGTTTTTGAGAAAGTTTCTTTCAATGGCAACATTATCACAAGTTGAGCTCAACAAAACTATGTAAGGTGAACCAATACATGTGCATCCTTAGTGAAGAATAACAAGGCTGAGCACACCAAACCAAATCTCAGTGCTCATCTCCCACTGTTTGTGGGGTCATATTTATACTCCTTCATCTCTTTGCTATATCCAAACATCCTTTTACCTGTGTCTGCTTCAGGAAAACAGTGAGTGGTTGGGTAAGCACTCTCTTAGAGGCAAAGGGGAGGGGGGAATTGGGTGGAGTGTTTTTAGAGGGGAGACCAGGAAGGGGGACAACATTTGAAATATAAATAAATAAAATAATAATAATAATAAAAAGATAACTATTCCCAGAAGACCTGGTATTACCTTACCCCAGTACATATTTTTATGGGAAACGTTTGGAGTGACTGAGTGCAAATTTTCAATTGGACTATTTAAAATCAGGTTCGTTTCCTATTCCAAAATATTGACAGATAGTTTTAAAATTTTTTTGTTACACTTGTCTCAGACTGATTATTTCTCCTGGACTTATTCTGACTAGATATGTCATAAAGAAAAGTTTATATATTCACAATTTTTAAGGCTTATTGTGTGAAGCAAAGCAAACTCTTACATGAATCACAGAATCTCCAGGTATAGGTCAGAGGCCTCAAGAGTAGGCAAACCATTTTGAACCCATATTCTCAGGGAAGGTTCTATTCTGTGGGGAAAATACAGACCACACACAAAGGAATAAAAACAAAGGCTACTTTTTCAGAGTTTGCTACAAGGGGGTCAGCCACCATCAAATGATTGTGTTCTTGCAAAAGGTCAAAGGTAGGTGGAGTATGGGAGAGGGTTTATGTTGAGAAAAACAGAGGGAAAAACTCATGTATGACTCAGAATCTAAGTGGTTCTCAACCTTCCTAATGCTGTGACCCTTTAATATACTTGTAGTAACCCCCCAATGACAACATTAATTTTGTTGCTTCTTCATAACTAATTTTGCTACTGTTATGGATGAAGATATAAATAGTTTTGGAGATAGATGCTTGCCAAAGGGGCCTTGACCCACAGGTTAAGAATTGTAAAGGCTTAGAGGATGGTGGCATAGAAAAAGTTAAAGCAGGATAACTAGACTAGAAAATCCTATTAGACTGACTAGTGAGGCATATTTAGCTCTCTATAGTTAATGTTAAACTGGAAAAGGGGACAGAATTTGGGAATCAGTGAGTTTGTTCTGAACCTTCTCAGGGAAGGTTCTATTCTGTGGGGGAATATGCAGAACACACACAAATGAAGAAAAACAAAGGCTATTTATTCAGAGTTTGCTACAACAAGGGGATCTGGTTATTATAAGGCTCATTGTTTGGTTTCCTGAGTTTTCATTAGCATGGGTCAGTCAGAAATTTTATTGCAATAACAAGTTCCTGAAAGAACATGTTACTAGGAAGAAAAAGTTTCTTTTGATTCATGGTTTGAATCCGCTGTTGGCTTTCTCTGTTGCAGTGAGTCTGTGGTGGATGCTGAGAGTAGCAAGAGCTTGCAAAGTTGCCTACTTCTTGGTAGCCAGGAAGCAGAGAGAGTGACAGAAAGAAGCTGAAGACATGGTGCCTTCCTTCTTCCCTCGTGCCTTGTCTCTTTTCTTTTCTTTCCTTTTTCCTTAGGTTTGATGTTTTAAAGAGTTTTTTATGGATCTTTATGAAGTGATAGCATATTTACGAGAGTAATATTATCTTTCTTGTACTATGACAGGCAAGAACTCCGTGAAAGCATCTCCTTCCATGAGAATCTTGGGAAGCCTACAAATTGGATCAAATGAATAAGGTCAATGACATTATGATGAAGCTGGGGTCTTTGAATAATGCAGACATTGTTTCACAGTGTGCGTGTGTTATGGCTAGGGAACTCCCTCTGGAAACTTTGTTTTTGATATAGCAGGAAGAATCTAATCACAGGTTTTAGGATGTTTAACCACAACGGAACATTTTTTTAAAAAAACCTGTTCAAAGATACAACTAAAGTTTCCTTGGTTGGCCTATTTCTAGTTTTATCTTTCCAGGTCATATGCCAGTGAGTGGTGTACTCCCTCCAACTAGTCCCCACATTGCAGAATCTGCCAATAGTTATCCAAATTTGGAATCCAAGAGGAGGAATTCAGTGATCAATACAATGCCCTCATGATCTAATCATTCCCACAAAACACCTCTGAAAACTGTTACTGTCAGAGAGCAAGCTTATGAATCTTTGTAGATTACACTTTATAGAAAAGCAATAGCATAGAGAGAAATGTCACTTAGAGAAACAGGGCTGGTCTTCTGTGATGGTTCATCATATGATATGAGTTTGTTTCCCAGGCTTATTGCTGCAGTATGTTGGTGCTCTATTTTCACATATACTTTGGTGATTTGAATAAGAATGCCCCATGTAGGCTCATAGAATGCTTGGTTTCTAGTAGGAGGACTTGT
>NC_045030.1:10144727-10153552 GCF_008632895.1 Mastomys coucha | reverse complement strand
TTTCGACCTGGATGCAAACTCTCAGCTGCTGCTTTAGCACAGTGTCTGTCTGGTTACTGTTATCTTTCCCACCATGATGTTTTCTTTTATAAGTTGCCTTGGTCATAGCATCTTTTTACACAGATATTTTCACATATATAGTTGGGCCATTTCCCTGTTTATGTATCTATTCTCTCAGTTTAGCAGTGTATTTCATATCTCTTCCATGAATTAATCTGATGACCAAAGTTTTTCATACAACCTGCATATACTTTGGAAACAGTTCCTTTGTTAAATGCTTGAATAGGATTCTGTGTTGACAGGATCCTACATCAAGATGAGAGGTTTTACTTAAGAAGCAGTCTTTTTCTTCTCTAGGAATTGCTCTGTGCTGAAGATACTTCCTTGTCCAAGATGATGGGTTTTTTGTTTTGTTTTGCTTGTTTGTTTTGTTTTTTGTTTTTTCTCCATATGGCTGGTCATTATCTCATTACTGACCAATGTAGGGGGCATATATGCTCAGGTTCCTTATTCCAACTTAGAACAACTTTGAAAGATCATCCCATAAGTAAAGCTCTTTTTAGGAACCTTTCTTGCAAAGGCATCACTAGCTCAGTTTTTCTCTTAACCTAAATTCACTGGTTTTTTTTTCTCCTTGAAATTTAGATTCTCAGAGCAGCATACAAGAAACTTCCTGCTTGTTAATCTCTATCACAGAGTTTGCTTTCCCAGGGGATATTACCTGAAACAATTCCTCCTTAAATTATCCTAATTTGACTCTACCATCTGTTTCCTGCTGGGATCCTGACTGGCACAGAATATTACATTTATTATTTATCCTATTAAATATAGGTTCATGATTCACAACAGGACTTTTTCTTCTTTCTTTTTTTTGTCATATAGACCAGAGGATTTAGGCTTGTTCTTATTGCATGACTAAGGATGTGCTTAACTTGCTTGTGGGTTTTTTTTTTTTTTTTTTGGTCTGTCTTATTCACTCTCTGTCTTTGTGGGTCTTAGTGCTGCTTCACTCTTCTGCTCTTTTCTTCTTTCCATCTCCCCTCCTCTCTCTTCTTACTCTCTTCTTTCCACCAGTGTATTTGTGACATATTCCTTTCTTAGTGGAAATGAGGTATTACACAGAGGAGGGATAGATGCAAATTGGTTGGAGTTGCACAGAGACTTTCAAGGGCAGCTAGTGTACTTGAATAGGGCATGAACTTGATGAAATAATGTGTTTCTTTCTACATGACAAACCCATTACATTGTGCCTTTTATAACTGTTCTGGTAGAATGTGTACCAAGAACCGGAACACCTTAGTTTATGGCAATGTTCACAAACATGGAACTCTCCTGTGTATTGAGGTGAGATCAGCACCTCCAAGACAGCAGCGTCATCAGGAAGAAAGCACCACATGTCAGTGGAAACTGTGGCTACATTCAACTTCGTTGCACTCTGAAAAGTATTTTTTTCTTTCTGCAGAACTTGCCCGTCTGCGAAACATAACTTTGGTACAGGACTGGAAAGCATGGTCCCAGATATCTTGATTAGTAGACTGCCTGGCTTCACACTGTTTGCCACGTATCTACTCTGTGCCCTTATGAAAGTGCTGAGAAAACCTGTTTCTCGGTTTTCTTGTTGGTCAAATAAAATGTGATAGTATTTACCTGATAATTGTGCATATTGAACAACATCCCTATGAAATCCCTACACTAATGCTCCAAATATCTCATTGTTCTTTTGATAGCAGAATCTCTGCTTGCCATGTAGAATTTAAAATTTGTACAGACTTACATGTACCAATACTTCCTTCTCATTTGTCCATAAGGAACAACATCAGAAAAGGAACTATAAATATAGTTGACCTTAATACCATTAGCATTCACTTATATTTTACTTTAGCATATTCTCAACTAAAATGGTATTACAACAGGAAGCATGAGAAAGCTTAAAGATAAAAGGTGTACTTTATTGCCTTGTAGTTTATTAGATAAAAACTTAATATTTATAACATCTAAAAGTAGTACAAAAATCAGGAAAAAAGAAAAACAGCCCAATAGACATAGGCAAAATCTACATAAAGGCAGATTATAGATGCATGAATACTCAATAAATGAATAACAGTGTGAACAATAATGTGGAAGACAACATTGAAAATAAAAGAAGATACTTGCTGCTTATTATTTTGGCAGAAATGAAAGTAAGTGAGTGAATTCCATCACCTAGTTGCTACTTCCTCTGCCTTTTGTTCCCCGCTCACTCTTAAGTTTCTGAAGCTAGTAATCTTCAACCATGCTACTACTTATTATACAAGGCTTTCAGTTATGAAGTAACATTTTCTTATAATCATTAAATAAATGACATTCAAAGCCCTTATGAACAAGAATTTAATCATTTGTCAAATTCTTCAAAGGCCTAACCTTTCAATATGTAGTTCTTAAAATGAATCCCTAATTTTTAAATCCCCAGTTAACATATATCAGTTTCACTTTTAATTGTATTGATCTTGACTCTTGGATAGTTTCTAAGAAAATCCATACTCTGAAGCTTTTCTTAACTTTTGAGACCCAGGGGAATGTAGCCTAGAAAACGTTCATGGACCCACTCTCCCCAACTAGAGCAGGTGAGTTAAAGAATGCTCAAGTGAGCATAGAATAAAACAAATTTAACTTTCACTTCTCAGTGAATTTATTTTTCTGATTAGGACTACATAAGAATAATGAAAGAGCTGGAGGTAAACAAGGCAAATATGCACAGAGATTTTTGAATGGATGTCTTGTAGAGGATTGCTTTTTATTTATTAGATATTTTCTATATTTATATTTCAAATGATATCCTCTTTCCCATTTCCCCTCTGAAAAAAAAAACCCTATTCTCTCTCCCCTCCCCCTGCTCACCAACCCACCCTCTCCCGCTTACTGGCCCTGGCATTCTCCTACACTGGGGCATAGAGCCTTCACAGGGCCAAGGGCCTCTCCTCCCATTGATGACTGACTAGGCCATCCTCTGCTACATGTGCAGCTGGAGCCATGAGTCCCACCATGTGTACTCTTTGGTTGGTGGTTTAGTCCCTGGGAGCTCTGAGGTTACTAGTTAGTTCATATTGTTGTTCGTCCTCAGGGGCTGCAAACCCTTCAGCTCCTTGGGTCCTTTCTCTAGTTCCTCCATTGGGGACATTGTGCTCAGTCCAATGGATGGATGTGAGCTTCTACTTTTGTATTAGTCAGGTACCGTCAGAGCCTCTCAGGAGACAGCTATATCAGGCTCCTGTCAGCCAGCACTTGCTGGCATCTGCAATAGTGTCTGGGTTTGGTGATTGTATATGGGAAGGATTCCCAGGTGGGGTAGTCTCTGGATTATCTTTCCTTTAGTCTCTACTCCACACTTTGTCTCTGAAACTCCTTCCATGGGTATTTTGTTCCCCCTTCTAAGAAGGATTGAAGTATCCACACTTTGGTCTTTCTTCTTCTTGAGTTTCTTGTGGTTTGTGGATTGTATCAAAATACCACTCCTTAGCTGTATCTACCATTGATAGCAAAAATCATCAAATATGGAAAGACAATTATAAAATGATATATTTGCATGTAGTCTAAACATATTTTAATGTATTTTAAAACACTTTAGGTTGCCTATAATATCTAGCAAAATGGAAATGTTATATGAATACTTGCTATGCTGTATTATTTAGAGAATAACAATAAGGAAAAATCTGAGCATGTTATATACAGATACCCTTTTTCAGTCTTTGTTTTCCATGGTGGGCACCTGGACATTGAGATCATGTAGTTAGACCAATCTGACTGTGAGAATGAGGTATATGTTATGGAATGCCACTCAGGCCCATTTTCTCTTATCCCCAGAAATTATAAACTGATTCCTTCAGTACTTCTGGCCATATCAGTCCCCTCTAGGATTTATCTTTCATTGGGAAAAAAACTGTCTTGCTTAAAGGCATGCTCTTTTCTAGGGAGGAGTTTGCGCCCAGAGGATGGTCAATTTGGGAGGATAAATACCAGCTTATTTGTTCAGCTTAAGACTACTCTAGGCCATTCCAGTTTTAGAATTCCTGAGGGGAGTTGGCAAAGCTCTTTCATATGAGTTTTCTATTGCTGGTTATAATAAATTATTGTAGATATAATATTGTAAATGAAACAAATTTGCAATTTGTGGTTCTTTCTTCCCTAAAAATATGTTTCATGTTTGAAATGGGAAATGTTAGAAATATAAAGAAATATATAGTCTCTTCAGATTTTCATAATTATTACCTTACCACATGTTAACTATAAAAATATTTTTAAAGAGGTCTCTGGAGAAGATTGTAATATTTTGCAAGTACATTTTCTGGTTCATGTTTGTCTATTGTCACAGGAATCTCAGCACAACTTAGCTCTTTGTCTCTGACTCAAAGGTCTCTTATTCCACTATTGACCCACCTGGCTTCTATTGAACACTTGAATAGGGGATGATCTACTTGCTGCTGTTCACAGAAATCCCATACACAGAACTCCCTACCTCACAGTTCTTTTTAAATCTAAAGATCCCAGACTATTGACTCCACTCAGTTTTCTTATACAGCTTCTCCACAGACTACACTATGATATAAAGGTTAGAGTCCCTCAGAGCAAACAGATGTCACAAGATTTTGTAACAAAATCTCAGCTGTAACTTTCCATCATCTGTGTGTTTTATTTGTTAGAAACAAAAAAAGGTAAAGCCAATTTACACTTTAGGGGGAGTTTGCACAGAACTTTTGCCTTATTGTAAGTTTAGTGGTTTAAGACAACACAAGTTTTTAATTGATAGTTCTTGGGGTCAAAACTTCTGAAGAGAAGTCTCGCTGGGCTAAAACCAACTTGTCAGTAAGAATGCATTCTTCCTGGAGGCTCTTGGGAGGAATCAATTATTTTGCCCTGTCTACCTTCAAGAAAAACCCATATTCCATGGCTTGTGACTTTCCCTTCCTTCTTACAGAAGAACAATATAGCTAAGTACAATGGTATATTCCTTTAATTCCAGGATTTAGATGCTTAAGGGGAAAGATAATTTGAGCTCAGGAGTTCAAGACTATCCTGAACAATATAAGGAGACTTGATTTTAAAACAAAACATAACAAAACAAAACTTCATAGACATATAGCTTTACTATCTCCTCTCTGGTCCCATTCATACATCCTTTCTCTCTGACTCTGGCCGAAATGCCTCCTTCTCTTCCATAAATGGTCCCCTGTAATCACTTTGGACCAACTTGGATAATACAGTATACATTTCCATCTCAACATCTTTAATCACATTTACCAATTTTCTTTGCAATCTAAGGTAGCTGATTTATAGGTTCCAGTAATTAGTGTGTGATAAGCTCGGAGATTATGGAGTAGGTGACAGTCATTATTCTACCAGTGTCATCTTGATTGTGGTTATAGCACAGCCTAACTTTTCCCTCTTCCCAGTATAACTCCCATCAGTTCCTTCTATGTATCTATTCTAAGAGCATATCCTGGTAAACTTCCCACACACTTCAGTAGGTTCCATGAACCCAACTTATTATATAGAGTGGTCCAGTGGATGCAGAAGAGAGGCTCACATACAAGTATGCATTTGGAATACAGGTGAATTGTAATCACTCTCTAAAGCCATGAATGAATGAATGAATAAATAAATAAATAAATAAATAAATAAATAAATAAATAAGACTAACTCGGAATCCTTTTGGATAGCATCCTATCTTTTCTCTTTGAGTGAATATTACTTAGCTATCCAGAGGCCTGGATCTTATTTGAAAAGCAAGGGGCTCAGTTTCTCCTTAGCTCCTTCACATATGAAATGCTTCTGTTTGGTGCCAAACAAAAAGCCAGATGTTTTAAAGAGGAGCATCATGGGTTCACTTTCCTAGAATGTAGATTCAAAGAGGAAGGGTAGTAGGCCAAAGGTTTCTTAGGGCAGGTTCTGGGAAGAAATTGCAAAATATTCTCAACAAGCAACAAAGTTAATCCTTTAGGAGGTATTCTTGGGTGAGTTTTTCCCCTGGTGTATGAAGTTGGGGCAAGGCAGAGGTTGGGTCTTCATACTTTGTTGTAGGCAAATCACTGGATATGAACTCTTCTCTGAAAAACAAAGAAGGAATTGGCTGAAATGTTTTTTCAAAGTGCCTTTATGAACTTTATCCTTCCACAAGTGGCACATTTAGAGTCCCAGTTTCTCTCCTTTCTAATGTGTGCTCAATGCTTCTATCTGAAACCTGTAGCTCTTCTAGAGTATGCACATGCCATAATAGTTTTGGTTTGCTTTTCTCTAATGACTAAGAAGGCTGAACAAAAGCATGTGGTTACTTGTCAGCTGCATATCTTCTTTGGTGAAATACCTCTTCAAGACAGTTCTTTTAAGGATTAGAGAGATGGCTTAGCATCTCTTCCAGACACTTGCAACTCTTCCAGACAACCCTAGTTCAGTTCCAAGAACATATACAGAGTAACTCACAAGTTCCTGGAACTGCAAGAGTTTCTCATTCTTTATGTGGTCAGTACATAACACAAGATTTATTTGTTTATTTTTTTATGAGATGTCAATATTCCCACTTCAGCTTCTCACAATTTGGTATTACAGGCATATACAATATAAGGCCCTGTTAAAATCAGTTTTCTCAAGAAAAACTATAGCTCTGCACATGCCTAGGTACAGATAGCAAATATTAGTTTGGGGAAGAAGTTTCAAACTCTTAAGTTTGAGTTGGCACTTATTGTTCTGAACAGATTGGCACAGAGTCTTGTTTCTTCTCATAAAGTATACTTTGTACATGCCCATACCTTGCATAGTAAGCTCAACTTCATGTGAACAGAAAAGTCTCCAAGCATGTAAACACCAATTATTCTTAATCCTAATTGAATTGTGTTCTCTAAAAAGCAGAATGACCTGTGGTATAGGCTATTTACCAGAGACAGAGTCATAGGAAGCAAATGTGAAGGAATGGAGTCAGAAGCGGAGACTAAACTGATTTACAATATAGTGCATGGTGTCACTGCATGTGGCTAAAAATTCGCCCAACACAAAATTCTAATCTTACTTAAAACATGCGGGTTTTCCCCCCAGTTTTTATTTTTGTAGTGTAACAATATGGTTCTTGAGTATGGAGTTTGTAGATGATATTATGTCATAATGCCAATAGGTTGGACCTTCCTGATTATATTGTATATATACTGCTTAGCCTCTAGCTACTACATATTTCATTCTTCATGGCTCAAATCTGCCATTAAATACCTTTGTCTGGTTAAAGTTGTCTTATCAGAAGACATCTGGAAGAAGGGGTGACTCAGAGTTTATATCTTCAGGATTCTTCTAAACCCATGATTTTTCAAGCCCCATTGCATCACAGTTAGTAGCTAGATAGTGGTGAGATACAGGATGCTTCTAAGTGAAATGACCCTGTTTTGAAATAATTCCCAACTGGGCTACAGTGAAATCTTACTCTTACTTTTTCCCCTGACTTTACAGTGCTCACCTGACAACCTTATTACTGTTTCTTTGGACCACATATTTAGCAAATCAGTTATATACAACTCTTCATATACAACAATGTCTGCAGGCAGGTACAAGATCAAGATCTAAGGGTATATTATGGGGATTATGTCTATAGGGAAATGTGACCATTATTTTGCTGGGACATTTAGGAAACATACATTACTTCTTCCTCCCCAATATTGGCTGCCTAAGGGCAGGCAGGTCAGTACATTTGTCTACCGCTTTCAATCTTCTGTTGATCAAAGGTCAACATTACTTGGTTGTTGTTACTCTTACATATTTTTTGGTTGTGCCATTGTCACAATGTTAAAGGCAGGCTCTCAAACTATCAGGAAGAACTTCAAAGATAAAATGGAGAGAAAATTGTGGAAAGCTTAAAATGGGACCCCAAGGTCATGGGGAGCTGTTCATGGCAGTTATTGGTGAACTCACAGGTGGTCCCATGCGTGACATGGGACATCAAGAAATACATGGAATGATCACATAGCTAAAACAACCTGGGGAGAAATATCCTAAAATTTCCCTGTGTGAGACAGTACTGCAATCTCTGCATAAGCATTTTGAACAGTGGATAGAGTTTAATGTTTATACCACATACACATAGTAGGTAGGGACACCACACCAGCAATCAGAGGTTAGACTGTGCTAGTAAAGTGACATAATGAAGATTTGGCGTGAAACTCTAAAGATGCATAAGGAATTCCCAAAGATATGTGCATGGTTAGTTTAATATGCAATCCTAGACTTAGGAGGTGGAGGCAAGAAGATTAATAATTTAAAGCCAGACTCAGCTACCTAGTGATTTCTAAGCCAGTCTGGGATTTATGAGAATCTCTCTCAAAAGAAGACACACAAAAGGTTTCCCAAGGAACACGTATTAGTTTACTGACATAGGATGCTCTGACAGTAAACTATATATTGGGTGTCTTAAACAACAGAAACTTCATTTTGAAGTCTAAAAGTTTAAGACTATGGTTAATAGTCTTAAAGTGCTGAGCGTGTTGTTTTTGCCCTCTCTCTCATTGGCCTACGGATGGCTGCCATTGTTTTGTTTCTTTTTTTTTCTTTATTTACATGTAAATTTCTCCATTCCCAGTTTCCCCTCCAAAAAACAAAGAAACAAACAAAAACAACCAAAACAAACCCCTGTTGCCTCCCACTTCCCCATGCCTGCCACCCTGCCCTTTCCCACTTATTGGCCTGGCATTCCCCTACACTGGGGCACAGAACCCTCACAGGGCCAAGGTCCTCTCCTATTGATGATCCACTTTGCAATCCTCTACCATACACATGCTGCCAGAACAATCAGACCCCTCCATGTGCGGTCCTTGGTT
>NC_045030.1:10130427-10134721 GCF_008632895.1 Mastomys coucha | reverse complement strand
GGGCAGAGGAGGACGCTGAACCCCCTCTGTCACTCGGAAGCTGAGAGGATCCTGTCCCTGCTGCCCTGTGGCTTCCCTGGGAGTCGTGGGGCCTGAGGCTCCCGGCTGGCTGTTCAGGTCTCAGAAACTCACCCGAGAGAAAAATCAACAGATTTCTTTTGACTATATCCAACATATAGAAGAGGCAAGAATTTAAGGAATGTAAACATCATTCCTAAGGGACTCAAAAAATGGGAGAGAGTGTAGGAAAAAAATATATGACAGTTCCACAGCTTATTTCAACCAGATGACAATTTATATCAAGCATTCATATTTTGTCTTTTTACCATGTAAATATTCAGAAACTGAGATAGTATGGAAAATATCAAGATCTTACTAAACTCTACTAGCTCAGCACTTTCAGCATTCACAGTAATGAGAAATTTCATTCATCCTGTCTAAGTACCTATTCTCATTTCCAGGCTTTACTGAAAATAATTTGTTTTAATTCATACAAGATAAAGACAATGATAAAGGCATAGCCATAATTCAATATTTCTATTTCTCTGACCCTTTTCTGTGCATTAGACATGGTGCCTTTATGTGGAAAAGTTAACAGGAATAAAAAGTTATTTGATAAATGTCATTAAAGAAGAAAGTGAGTAACTGAATTGACTGGATGACAAACCATTCTGCAACTCACATACTTTCCAAACATTTGATTTCAAGGAATATGAATGCTGACCTAATTGAATTAACAACTGATTCATCATTGAAGATGTTTAATGATAGTATTTAGTGTTTAGCATAAGACTTTAAATGGAGTAATTTCCTTTAAAGAAGTTCTTTGTTTATTTGCATGTCTATATCAAATAAGGTTACTCTTACATTTATGAAACTAATACAAATTTAGGTTGGTAAAAATATCAAGTATAAAAGCTGGAGATATAGGTCAGCAATAGAAAATTTATCTTGTATATGCAAGGTCCTGGGTTCCATCCCCAGTACTGCCAAAAATTAATAATAGCAGTCATAGTTTCAGTTTCTCTCATGAATGGCTTAATCTGTGCACAGCTTTCACATGCACTTTGAAGCCTGAGAGTGATTGTGGGGAAGAATACTGGCGCTTGTACTCCTCTGCTCTCTCTCTCTCTCTCTCCTTTTCTTTCTCCCTGTCTTCTTTCTTTCTTCTTTTCTTCTTCTTTCTGTTTCTCCTTTCTTCACTGAAAGAAAGAAAAGCAAAACCAGAAGGATTTTCTACTACTGTGGACCCTGGATGAAAGATAGGCTACAGACCTATTTATCAATTATAAAAATAAGTGTCAGGGAGTTGTTTTATGATATTTTCCAGAAAAAGCCTAACTTTACAATTTTAGACAACAACTCTTTTATTTTTTAAATTGAATATTTTATTTATTTACATTTCAAATATTATTCCCTTTCCTGATTTCCCACCCCCCAGAAATCCCCTATCTCATCCCCCTCCTCTTGCTTCTATGAGAGTGTCCTCTCCCCCACTCCCACATCCCTGCCCTTGCAAGGGCCTCTTTTCCCATTGATGCCTGACAAGGCCATCCTCTGCTATATATACATCTGGAGCCATGGGTTCCTCCATGTGTACTTGAAGTCTGTGATGGTGATTCCCCCAAAATTTATTGTTGAGAATAGTTTTCACTGTCCTGGGTTTTTTCTTTTTCCAAATGAATTTGCAAATTGCTCTTTCTAACTCTATGAAAAATCGAGTTGGAATTTTGATGTGGATTGCATTGAATCTGTAGATTGCTTTCGGTAAGATGGTAATTTTTACTGTATTGATCCTGCCAATCCATGAGCATGAGAGATCGTTCCATTTTTCTGAGATCTTCTTTCATTTCTTTCTTCAGATACTTGAAGTTTTTATCATACAGATCTTTCACTTGCTTGTTTAGAGTCATACCAAGGTGTTTTATATTATTTGTGACTATTGTGAAGGGTGTCCTTTACTTTATTTTTTTCTCAGCCTGTTTTCCTTTGAGTATAAGAAGGCTACTGATTTCTTTGGTTTAATTTTTTATATCTAGCTGCATTTCTGAAGTTGTTTATCAGGTTTAGAAGCTCTCAGGTGGAATTTTGGGGGTCACTTAAGAATAGTATCTTATCATCTGCAAATAGTGATATTTCAAATTCTTAATTTCAAGTTTATATCCCTTACACCTCCTTTTGTTGTCTAATTGCTCTGGCTAGGACTTTGAGTACTATATTGAATAGGTTATGAGAGAGTGGGCAGCCATGTCTAGTCCCTGATTTTAGTGGGATTGCTTCAAGTTTCTCTCCTTTTAGTTTGATATTGGCTACTGGTTTGTTGTATATTGCTTTTACTATGTTTAGGTATGGGCCTTGAATTCCTGATCTTTCCAAGACTTTTACCATGGAGGGTAAAATGCCTTTGTCAAATGCCTTCTCAGTATCTAATGAGATGATCATTTTTTTTTCCTTTGAATTTGTTTATATATTGGATTACATTGATGGATTTCAATATATTGAACTGTCCCTGCATTCCTGGGATAAAGCCTACTTGACAATGATGGATGATTATTTTGATGTGTTCTTGGATTCAGTTTGCAAGAATTTTATTTAGTATTTTTGCATCGATATTCATAAGGCAGATTGATCTGAAGTTCTCTTTCTTTGTTGGGTCTTTGTGTTGTTTGCATATAAGTGTAATTGTGGCTTCATAGTACAAATTGTGTAGTATTCCTTCTGTTTCTATTTTGTGGAATAGTTTGAAGAAAATTAGTATTGGGTCTTCTTTGAGGGTCCGATAGAATTCTGCACTAAACTATTTGGTCCTGGACTTTTTTGGTTGGGAGACTTTTAATGACTCCTGCTATTTCTTTATGGGTTATGGGACTGTTTAGAGGTTTATATAATCCTGATTGAACTTTGGTAACTTTTCTGTCTAGAAAATTGTCCATTTCATCCAGATTTTCCAGTTTTGTTGAGTATAGGCTTTTGTAATAGGATCTGGTGATTTTATTAATTTCCTCAGTTTCTGTTGCTATGTCTCCCTTTTTAGTCCTGGTTTTATTAATTTGGATACTGTCTCTGTGCCCTCTGGTTAGACTGGCTATGGGTTTATCTATCTTGTTGATTTTCTCAAAGAACCAGCTCCTGCTTTTGTTGATTCTTTGTATAGTTTGTTTTGTTTCTACTTGGTTGATTTCAGCTCTGAGTTTGATTATTTCCTGCCATCTATTCCTCTTGGGTGAATTTGCTTCTTTTTTTTTTTTCTTGAGATTTCAGGTATGCTCTCAAGCTACTAGTCTATGCTCTCTCCAGTTTCTTTTTGTAGGCACTTAGAGCTATGAGTTTTCCTCTTAGCATTGCCTTACTTGTGTCCCATGTTTTGGGATGATGTGCCTTCATTTTTATTAAATTCTAAAAAGTCTTTAATTTCTTTCTTGACCAAGTTATCATTGAATAGAGCACTGTTCAGTTTCCAGGTGTATGTGGGATTTCTAATTTTTTTTTTTTGTTATTGAATACCAGTCTTAGTCCATGGTTATCTGATAGGACACATGGGATTATTTCAATTTTATTGTACCTGTTGAGGCCTTTTGTTGTGACCAATTATATGGTCAGTTTTGGAGAAGGTACCATGAGGTGCTGAGAAGGTATATTATTTTGTTTTAGGATGAAATGTTCTACAGATATATATTAAATCCATTTGGTTCATAACTTCTTTTAGTTCCATTGTGTCTCTGTTTAGTTTCTGTTTCCATGGTCTGTCCATTAATAAGAGTGTGGTGCTGAAGTCTCCCATTCTTATTGTATGAGGTGCAATGTGCGCTTTGAGTTTTAGTAAAGTTTCTTTTATGAATGTGGGTGCCCTTGCATTTGGAGCATAGAGGTTCAGAATTGAGATGTTCATCTTCATAGATTTTTCCTTTAGTGAGTATGAAGTGTCCTTCCTTATCCTTTTTGATAACTTTTGGTTGAAAGTCAATTATATTTAATATTAGAATGACTACTTCAGCTTGTTTCTTGGGATTATTTGCTTGGAAAATTGCTTTCCAGCCTTTTACTCTGAGGTAGTGTCTGTCTTTGTCACTTAGATGCATTTTCTGTATGCAGTCAAATGCTGGGTCCTCTCACTTTACCCAGTCTGTTAGAATATGTCTTTTTTATTGACAAATTGAGTCCATTGATGTTAAGAGATAAGAAAAGTGATTGTTGCTTCTTGTTATTTTTGTTGTTAGAGATGGAATTATGTTTGTGTGGCTATCTTCTCATGGGTTTGTTGGAAGAAGATTACTTTCTTGGTTTTTTTTTTTTT
>NC_045030.1:10113351-10130417 GCF_008632895.1 Mastomys coucha | reverse complement strand
AGGGTGTAATTTCCCTCCTTGTGTTGGAGTTTTCCATCCTTTGTAGGGCTGGATTTGTGGAAAGATATTATATAACATTTGTTTTGTCATGGAATATCTTGTTTTCTCCATCTATGGTAATTGAGAGTTTTGCTGGGTATAGTAGTCTGGGCTGGCATTTGTGTTTTCTTAGGGTCTGTATGACATCAACCCAGGATCTTCTTGCTTTCATAGTCTCTGGAGAGAAATCTGGTGTAATTCTGATAGGCCTGCCTTTATATGTTACTTGCCTTTTTTCCCTTACTGCTTTTAATATTCTTTCTTTGTTTAGTGCATTTGGTGTTTTGATTATTATGTGATAGGATGAATTTCTTTTCTGGCCCAGTCGATTTGGAGTTCTGTAGGCTTCTTGTATGGTCATGGGCATCACTTTTATTAGGTTAGGGATATTTTTTCTATAATTTTGTTGAAGATATTTACTGGCCCTTTAAGTTGGGAATCTTCGCTCTCTTCTATAGCTATTATCCTTAAGTTTGTTTTTTTTTTTTTTTTTTTTTTTTTTCATTGTTTCCTAGATTTCTTGGATGTTTTAAGATAGGAGCTTTTTGCTTTTTGCATTTTTTGGACTGTTGTGTCAATATTTTCTATGGTATCTTCTACACATGATTCTCTCTTGTATCTCTTGTATTCTGTTGGTGATGCTTTCAGCTATGACTTCTGATCTCTTTCCTAGGTTTTCTATTTCCAGGGCAGTCTCCCTTTGTGATTTCATTATTGCTTCTACATCCATTTTTAGTTCCAGGATGGTTTTGTTCAATTTCTTCATCTGTTTGGTTGTGTTTTCTTGTAATACTTTAATGAATTTTTGTGTTTCCTCTTTATGAGCTTCTACCTATTTACCTCTGTTATCCTGTATTTCTTTAAGGGAATTATTTATGTCCTTCTTAAAGTCCTCTATCATCATCATAAGAAATAATTTTTAACTGAATCTTGCTTTTCCGGTTTGATGGGGTATCCAGGACTTGCTATGGTGGGAGAACTGGGTTCTCATGATGCCAAATGACCTTGATTTCTGTTGATTATGTTCTTGTGCTTGCCTCTTGCCATCTCTTTATTTCTAGTGCTACCTGCACTCACTGTCTCTGACTGGGCTTGTCCCTCTTGTTATCTTGGTTGTTTCTGAACTTCTCAGTGTCTAGCTGTCTCTGTGGTCCTGTGATCCTGATATTCTCAGATCCTAGTTGTTATGAGCTCCCAGGAGTCAAGCTTCCTTTGGGATCCTGAAATCGTGGTGTGGTCAATCTCCTGAGATCCTGTGATCCTGTGATCCTGTGATTCTATGATCCTGGACAATTTAGAGCATCTTGGAGTCCAGCTTACTCTGGGTGTTGTGGGACTTGTTGCAGAGCTAGAGCACAAAGTCTGTTCAGGGCACCATCTCAGATTGGAAGGACTCTTGACAAACTCTGTTTAGTACAAGGTTACAGTACTTGCTGTGTAATTTAGAAAATCCTAGGACACTGTCTTGGTTAGGTTTTCTAATGCAGTGACAAAATACCATAAGCAAAAAGCAAGTTGGGGAGCGAAGGGTTTATTTGGCTTATGCTTCCATTTTATAGTCCAATATTAGAGGAAGTCAGGACAGGCACTGAAACAGGATCCTGGAAGCAGGAGCCAAATTATAGGCTGTCGAGGAGTGCTACTTCCTTGCTTGCTCAGCCTGCTTTCTTAATAGAATCCAGGACTATCTGCCCAGGGTTGGCATCACCAACCATGGGCTGTGTTCTCCACTATTGATCACTAATGAAGAAAATGCCTTACATCTGGATCTCATGAAGGCATATCCTCAACTGAGGCTCCTTCCTCTCTGATGACTCTAACTAGCTTGAATTTGACACACAAAACTAAGCCATTACAGACACCGATGAAAATTTAGTAAGGTACATATTTTCTTGATAAGTTTTGAATATCTGACAGCTTTAGCATTCTCAGTTATTCATTTTGTAGAACAATCTTTAACTGACTACTCATAGTAACCAGCCCTACATTGATATATTATATTTATTCAGATTGAGATTTAGCATTCTTTTACAAGACCAACTGATGCTACTTGAATATTTTGTTATAATAAATGAGATACTATTAAGGTAACCATTATATGAACTTCACTTGTTAATATCTTAGCATCATTAATGCCACAATAAAAAAACAGCACAATAACCTTGGAATAATATTAAATTTTAATTTTAAAAAGTGCTTGAAATCATTGCAAAGAAAATGAAAATGTTAACTGATATTAAACTACATTGTTTGATTTCTAAATGCCCCTGAGGGAACAGAGAAGGGAAAAAAAATACCACATTTGAGTCCAGAAAATAAGCAGCCTTATTGTACATCAGGGCCAAAAATATATACAAGTGAACATTAAAATTGCAAATGAGTTGAAGGAAGAAAGAATTCTGTCTGCTTTTATAAGATTTTGTTTTGTATTGGACTAGTGGAATTTTTCTACTATAAACTATTATGGTTTTTCAACCATAAGCAAGAGCATGGAAGTGAATTATCTTATTTCATGTTGTGATTATGAAATACATTTTGTTTGAGATGTGCTTCTTTTGGAATTATGTAAATAGAATCTAATAAAGTTCAGTAATTAAAAGATAAGAAATAGCATTCACAAAAGCAAAAGTTTTTGCCACAAAGTACAGTTATATATTATTTAATAGTAGGGACATATTCTAAGAAATGCATTGTTTGCTAGCCCATCTTTGTATGAACAGTCTGAACTAGTATGGGTATGGTATATTCTAATCTTACGGGATTGGTGTCAGATATGCATTTGAGTGTTACTGAAAATGTCATGTGGTATATATATTGTATATATTTAATTTCTAAAGTATAAATGCCTTACATAACATAGTTCTGACTTGAGTTTTATGGTCATATTAGAAGCCAGAACCTGAGTGATTGATTGGGTAGCTCTTGCTATGTTAAACTGTATGATTTCATCTAAGTACCTCTGAAAGAATGAACAGTGATTATTAATTACCTACTTCATGCTTACTTCTTGTGCTGATTCTTGTTTTTTAAACAGAAACTGAATGAAGATTACATTATTAATATCATTGCTGTGTTTGAAAATTTTTTTCAGTTGAATCTTAATTTGACTATAAATGATATGCCTCCTTCTTTGTTCATACAGAGAACCAAAAGAAAAGTGAGAGGAAGGCAAATCAGGGGATATAAGACAGACCTTAATCTGTGACCTCAGGAAAGTCATACTAGAACAACAGGTGTATATTTGAAACTTTATTAATATATATATATATATATATATATATATATATACATACATACATATGTGTGTGTGTGTATGTGTGTGTGTGTTGGTGGGGATGGAGCCCAATTCTTTGAGCATACAAGGCAAGGGTTCTACAACACAACAACATTCTCATCTCTGGTTTTGGATAGTCATCATGATTTACAAAGTATTTAACGTTTTTTGTTTACTCCTCTCAGTTTATCTACTCAGCTTATATCTCTATGTAAATCCTAGAAAGGAGCTCTTGATCTCTGTTTTAGTTACTTTTCCATTGTTGTGAAGAGACACCATGACCAAGGCAACATAGGAAGGAAGATATTTAATTAGGAGACTTGATTACACAGGGTTTCCAAGGGTGAGTCTATGACCATCATGGCTGGGAATATGGCAACCAACAGACAGGCATGATGCTGGAGCATATATGTTGAGATAATAGCCAGAATGGAGAGAAAGTGGGGGGGGGTCTGGCATGGGCTTTTGAAATCTTAAAGCTCAGCCCTACTGACACACTTCCTCTATCAAGGCCACAGCACCTTCAACAAACCAGTAGCTCGGAATCCTTCTCATACACATTCCCAATTAGTTGCACTAACTGGAGACCGAGTGTTCAAATATATAAGTCTGTGGGGGATATTTTTATTCAAACCACCACAATAGCATTTAAAAAGTGTTTTCACAGATGGCTTATATGCAAAGAAACGGAAGAAAATATGAATGTTCTGTAATTAAATCTTTACATGGGTGAAGGAAGCATCATATGGTTAATGTCACTGTGTTTTGTTTACTCAGTTTTATCTGTCTTAGAGATCCCATCTGCTATAGGATTCAAGAGTACCTCTAATATAGTTTTCAATGATTAGCCAAGTTTAAGGAGAAAGTCTTTGACGTAATTAAAGAGCAGCATGTACTTCCAATGAATAGTGAATATGCATTGGTATGCATTGGGCAGTGAGGCATATGGACACTTTTACATTATCTTTCGAAACAGAAGCCATGTGGACACTTTTACATTATCTTTCGAAACAGAAGCCACCAGGGTGCTATTATAGGCATAGGAAAAGATACCAAGTACTTTTATAAGAATGGATCTTACTGAGAAAGTCTATACCAATTTCATTGGCCTTAGTATCAAAACCCACCCATACTTTGATTTAGTGTCTCCAGAGCCCTAAGTGGAGCCATACCAGTGTTTGTTGTGTGGAACAAATGAAAATACTGAGTGGATAAGTGCTTAAATATTGGTACAATGACAATTTTTTGCTAAATCATATCATTAAAACTCTGGGCAAATATGCATGATGAATTGGGAAGGTTTTAAACCTATGGATAAATATATCTCTTACCATCAATTTCATTTTATCCAGAAACCCAACCATCTGGGAAGTCCAAGAAGATGGGGCTACGTATATTACTTGATACAGTTGAAAGTGTTCAATTAAAAAGACTAGCCTATCTTCAGTGAAATACCTACTACATTCATTAAGATCAGATGTAGCCTGAAGGAGTCCCAGAGCTTGGAGGTAGAGATTGGGATGATGTAGTGAATTAACTATGTTTGCTCTTTTAAGCTCATTTAGTGGCAAGACATAGGCAATGTGGGTCCATATTCCATTTTTCTTAAGGCAGTGAGAAACCAATAAGTAGAGGAAACTTCAAAATTTGTCATAGCACCATATAGGGTGGCACATTAACAGTAACCCCAGCATTTGGTAGGCAGAGACAAGAGGATCATGAGTTTCACAACAACTTATGCAACATAGTGAGACCTTATCTCAGAAACAAAACCAAAACCAACTAAAACAGACAACAAAATACACAACAAAGTAAGAATGTTATCCTGTTAAAGATATCAATGATAGTGGGAGATAATACCATTAAATTGGTCTTTACCCCTTTCTTGTATCTTGAGACAAAATCTCAAGGCTAACTTGAGTTTGTATTTCTTCTGCCTCAACTTCCAAATTCTTAGGATTGCAGCCCTATGCCACCACAATGAGCTTGTTACTTTAAGAACAACATGTCAGAATGGTGGAGGCCAATGGAACACATTTGTCCAGTAGAGGTAAAGCAGATGCAGCAACACAAAATACATGAGTGGTAGAGTCAGAGTGGTAAGTCTTGTCAATATAAGGATTGTGGAGATGTATCATCTATCTCAGTGCTCTTAGTATTGCAATGAGACACACTTCAAGTTTGCCATGATTGAATTTTGCGGCAAGATTGTCATGATGGAATTTTTTTTTTTTAGAGCATGCTTTTGAAATCCATCCTTATGGGGAAATTAAATGGATTTGATTTATTATCTTGATTTTTTTTTAGGCAGAGGAAGCATAGATAGACCATAATAGTATTATGATTTTGGAAAGGGTACACATCTTTCATGTTCCTGTACAAATCATTCACTGGCTACAGGCTAGCCTGCACTCATTAACAGACATGACCTTGGGCAAGGCAGTTTTTAATACGGACTAGCCAAGTCTCAAAGAGGAACTTTGCTAAATACAGCCAATAATTCCAGTAACAGAAGGTCCAATCTTATGGGAAAGCTTGATCTTGAAAGAAGTACCCAAAGTACCAAAGTATCTTCACTACTTGCATAGCATTGTAGGACTTGTATAATTAGGGATGAATAAAGTGGAAACTTAAGGGTTCTTTGGAAAGTCAGTTGTGTTGGGTAGTGTTTTGCTGAGGCAAAGACCTGAAGGACTTTTTCTGAAGTGGACACAGGTAAAAGGCTAAGACAGACTCATAGAAACATTTCACTGAAAACAGACACAAGTAAAAGGACATTCTACTAAAGTAAGCACATGAAAGGACATGTGATGAAGGATTCTTCACTAATTGCATGACACACATGTATCGGTCCACCTTATATTGCTTAGTTGAGCTACATTTGTCAGGACTCCATAGAGAGAAACATGCCAAAAAACTTCTGGTGATGTGTTGCAGTTTATTGCTGCTTCCTTGGACTTGGATTGCTTAGCAGAGTGTAGTCAGCTGAGACAGACTCATGTGCCGAGGCAAGGCCCATGGAGGACATGTGATGCTTGGAGAGAGTATAAAAAGGACTTTGTGGACAGTAACAGAGGCAGAGCTTAGCCTGCTTATAGTACTAGCTGTGTAATGCTTGTTGGTCTTGCATTTTTGCTGATCTTCCCTTTGCTGAGAAAGCCACAGCTGAGAACTGCTCCTGATGTCCCTGCTGGTCCAAATCCCTCCTGTGAGGCTGTTCCTTCTAGATCATGCCACATGCTGCTGTCCTGACACTACCAAACTGGACTGCTGGTATATCCATGAAGTGTTTGTGAGTGGATCAAGCAGCCACTGCTGACTCCTGTAAACTGAACTGCTGATTTCTTAACAATGTAGATAAGATTTTCTCCAAAGGACCCTTTGTAAACAGGTCCACTTCTCCCATATCCTTCCCATTCCACTACCTCTGGTGGAGGGCTAAAAGGGAGGTTAAAGCATTTAAACACTACCATTAAAAGTAGACTTAAAAAATTAAAGATACAGATGCGTTAGGGATTCTCTGGAGAAGCAGAACTGGTAGAGTGAATGTATATTAAACAGGAAGTTGTTAGATTGGTTTACATGATACAGGCTGGGTAGTTCAAAGGTTACAATAATGATTTTCACTAAAAAGACTGTGAATCTTCTAGGCTCTCAGTGCACAAGTCTAGATGCCATAAGAGTCCCAGCATTGTGTTTAAGGCCTGGAGTATTCCTGGAGAGCAATGTATCTTCAGTCCATGTTGGAAAGCTGAAGAAAGTAGGGTTAGGAATCAAACCCCACTCCCTGGAGCTTCCCTTCCCTACCAAGATAATTAATCAAAGCATTGCTTCTTTTTAAAGGCATCTCCAAGCACTAACGTTGCTATGATAACTTGAGAGGGATAATTCCCATCCCCTGTTTAGTTTGCCTGTTGGTTTTCAATAGACTTCTGAGTTTAGGAAACTAACTGTAGATTATCACAAAGCTAATTAGATGCTGACCTGTATTTCAGCATCTGTTCCATATGGAATCCTCTCTCTAGACCAACTTAATATAGGTTGAAAACTTTACATGATTACTAGAGGCTTCTTCGGACCTCTGTGTCATAATACCTTTGCACCTTTACTCTGTAACTAGGAACAGCTTCCTCCATCTTGCTTCAGCTGGAGCTGTCTTTTGTTTAACCTGAAACTACCTCCCTACTTTCCTATCCATACGGAGAAAAGTCCTGTGGGAAAGTACCCCACCTTTTTCTTAAAATTCAGGGTCAAAATCTCCCAGCTTACTGCATGTTTTTGGTTTCTGTTGAACTGCTTGCTTGCATGCTTTACTTTCTCCTGTAACTGCCTACCAGGATAAAGTTTTTCTGGGTTCTTTGCTGTCTTAAGGTTTTACTGCTATGAACAGACACTATGACCAAGGCAACTCTTATAAAGAACATTTAATTGGGGCTGGCTTACAGGTTCAGAGGTTTAGTCCATTATCATCAAGGTGGGAACATGGCAACATCCAGACAGCCATGGTTCAGGAGGAGCTTGAGAGTTCTACATCTTCATTTGAGGACTGCTAGAAGGATACTGACTTCCAGGCAGCTAGGACAAAGGTGTTAAAGCCCACACCCCCAGTGACACACCTACTCCAACAGGGTCATACTTTCTAATAGTGCTATTCCCTGGGCTGAGCATATATAAACCGTCACATTTGCCTTTAAGAGCTCCCTGTAAAATGCTTTTAAACCTGCTCTGTGAGAAGTGTTTGTCTTCAGGCAGTCAATGGGCAGCTTTATAGAGATTCTCAACATAGACTTTTGTCATGCTGACTGGTCTTTGGCTCTCTACCCTGCAACAATTCTTCAGTCTTCCCAAGCTTTTAAGACTCAGCTCTGTATGGAATCTTTGTTCTGCTTGAAACATCTAAGACAGTGTTGTTAGTTGAATTCACCCGGAGGTGAACTGAAATGGATATTAGCATGCAGAGTACTTACTTATTAAATGTGGGGAAGCCAGGGAGCAGGGTTGAACAGATGAAGAAGTGAGGTTGTAATACAATTATCAACCAAAGTCTCAGGCAACCCCACATGGAGTTCTAAAGGTAGAATGAGTCCAAACTTACCCTAAGAAGTCATGAGCAACATAGGCTTTTTCATTCCTGTACTAACAATTTATTTAACATGGTTACTTAAGAGGTCTCTGTAACTGAAGCAGTCCAGTCTGGGGTGAAAACAGTGACTCTACTGGGATCACCCTGAGCAGCTGGGAAAAGAAATCTTTTAATTTTTTAAGTGAAACCTGCATTGTATACAAATTACAAGACCTGTTACAAAAGAAAGGCAAAAGGAAAGAGTATGGTATAGAGAATAATAATGGGAGAGTTTGTAAGAATGGTCCATCCTACGGGCAGCTCTTTGTGGGCAGCCCTCCTACTGGACAATCTGATCTCAGCTGGTGTTTACCAACTCAGATGATCAGATCTCTGTGTTTCTCAGCTGTACAATCTCAGATCTTGTCAGGGAATATATAGAACTGTATTTATACTCACACATGGCACAAATTTACTGTAAGCTATGTGATTGCATTAAGTATTCTCTGTTTTCTAAACTATTTCAGAGGAAAAGCTTCCAAAACAACCCCTTTATGTTTGCTATGAACACCTTTGCAAGTGTACTTGCAAAACAGATTGTCTCAAACCCTTTGACTCTTTAGCTTTGTATGAGGAATAAATGAGAACTAATGAGAAAGAGAGAGTGAGAAAGATAGACAGAAAGACAGAGAGAGGGAGAGACAGAGAGAGGGAGAGAGAGACAGAGATTCAGACAAAGACACACACACAGAGACAGACAGAGAGAGCGGGGGAGAGAGAGAAAGAGAGAGAAAGTATTTAGAAAATCACCTAAAGAAAGGCCATGCAGTTTTGAAAGCAAGCTTGACCATTTCACACCCCTTCTTAAAAATACATGGAAACACTGTAATTAAACTGAGCAGCTGCATTTGTAAGATGAACAGTGAGAAAATACCCAGCAGTATCTTTGCCCTTGACTACCAAAAGAATCAGCAGAGAAGGCAAAAAGAATGTTATGGATGACATTAAGGGATAAGAATGAGGAATTTATCAGGGGTGTTGGACTTATTTCCATGATGCAGTGAGGGAAGTTTATGAACAAGAAACTGAGAGAATGAAAAATGATATTAAATTTGCTAGTGCTTGAGATGGCATGGGGAATAGAGGAAGAATTATATTTGTGTAGTGCCTGTGTGAGACATATTTTCTAAGAAATGAAATGGCAGGTGAAGCTAGCTCCAGTGGTGACATCAGCAAATGATCCCTAGGGAAGTCCATACAATTCTCTTTTATTTCTGAATTTTCATTCTTAGAAGTGATTTCATTGTATATCACTTAGAGATTGTATTGTGTAGCTCAAAATGTCTGCTGCAAAGTAAATTTGGGGCAATGTTCTTTTAACACGTTGTGACAATTTTCCAAATTTGAATCTGTTCAAGACTGGAAAGAGTTCAGGTCTAGATGGGGGAAAGCTATTTGTGAGCACTGGGCTTGCACATAAGAAACACTAGGAGAAACTTACTAGTTATTTGCCAAAAAGCTGTCCTTCTTGTTTTCCCATGCATACAAAATTATGTGGTGGAGTAAATATTGTGGGTTGAAACTATGGCCTGAACATACTGTTTTAATGGAATGTTGTAATATTAACCATAGGCCATTAGCTAAAATATACTTCAAGTAAAAATATTTTTTCTTAACATCTATCATATTAATATAGCAGCTATTTTCAGTTTTTATTTTTCCTTCCAATATTTGTCATTTATATCTATTTTCAATAATTGCAATGGTAGCATAGATATTTTATATTTTGATTTTTTTTCATAAAAATATTTCCCATAAGATGACATAGTCTTAATAAATCTAGCTTTTCATGACTTTATGTGCCATGATTTGCAGATAAAAATTCCCATAGGAAACTACCAGTTGATAATTTTTGCACTACCAAAGAGAAGAAAACCTATTTGGTCAAGGGCATATGAATATTTAGACAGCATTTAAGATACTGCTGGATTGTTTTTGCAGAATGTCTGTTCTAGTTTATAACCAACCAAATATTTCTCCCCAACTTACTCGTTATTACATTGAAAGGATACACTTTCCATTGCTGTAGAACAAGATTTTGCTCTTTTACCATACATTTTAGGATTAACAAGATTTCATGGGTCTGTCATATGATTAGAAACAATCTCAAAACAACAAAAAAAATGTATTATAAGCATATACAAAGAAAGTGCAGGAGACTTTCAACATTGTCTATACTGCTACATCCAGTTGTGAACATCTTGTCATTGTTTTGTCATCCCAGCTGCCTGGCTTTCCTAGTGTTACCTATTGTTAGCATGAATACTACCAACCAAAAACAACTTGGGAAGTAAAAGGTTTACTTGGCTTACACATCCCAATTACAGTCCATCATGGAGGGAAGTCAGGGTAGGAACTCAAGCAGGAGTAGAGGCAAGAACCATGGAGGAAGCTGTTTACTAGATTTCATTAAGAAAAAAGATATATTTATAGTTATTTTATGTGTATTAGTGCTTGCTTGGACCTTGTGTGTGCCCGTTGTACAGATAAGCAAGATCAGGGTTTCTGATTACCTGATGCTGGAGTTAGAGATGGTTAGGTGTCTCATGTGGGTGCTGGAAAGTGAACCAAGGTTCATTGTCATAATAGTATGTGCCCTAAACCTATGAACTATCTCCTCAGCCCTTTTAGCTACTTCTTTTAGGCCCACTTGTCTGGGAGTGGCACTGCTGACAGTAATCTGAGCCTCCTATATCAATCAACAATTTTAAAAAATGTCCCCACAGACATGCCCACAGACCGACTTGTTGGAGAAAATTATTCAGTTGAGGGTTCCTCTTTGTATGTGACTCAACTTGCCAAAAACTAACCAGCAGAACCCCCCTCTATACACAGACACACATACACCAAAACACACACACATACATACATGCACACATGGGAATGTATGGGGCATTTGCTGGGGCATTTTCTCAATTTAGATTTTTCTCTTCTACAGTGACTATAGCTTATGTCACAGTGACACAAACTGGACAACCACCACAGTTGAGCCCTTGTTAACTTGACACACAAACACATTATGAGTGTGTGTGTGTGTGTCTTAGAGTTTCTATTTCTGTGATAAAGCACCATTATCAGAAACAAAGTGACATTAATAGGGTTTATTTTATTTTATAACTTGTAGTCCATCACTGAAGGAAGTCAGGTAAGAACTCAAGGTAGGAACTTGGAGGCACAAGTAGAAGCAGAAGCCATGGGAAAGAATAGTTTACTGGCTTGCTCCTCATCATTTGGTTAGTCAAATAGCTTTCTTATAGAACTCAGCACCACTTGTCTAGGGGTGTCACCATCTATAGTAAGTTGGGATCTCTAGAATCAATCATCAATCAGGAAAATGCATTGCAAGCTTGCTCACAGGATAGTTTGATGAGGCCATTTTCTCAATTTGGGCTCCCTCTTCTAAAGACTATAGCTTATGTCAAGGGGACACAAAAATGGACCAGCACAATTGATACACAAATACATAACTTAAAATCATAACCTTTCTTTTTTATCCATCTCCAGGATCTCATATTAATATTAATATAACAATACAAAACATTCCAATGTTTAAAAGTTTCATACTCATTAAAAAAAATCAAACACCTAAAAATACTTGCCTCATTAAAATATCCAAACTATTTTCAAAAATCTTGTCCCTTTAAAACCTCAAATTCTCTCTAAAATATCCAAAGTTTCATTGTAATGGCTATTCCTATTTGTCAACTTGACTAACCTGGAATGAACTACAGTCCAGAATTGGAAGGCACACCTGCGATCCAGATCTTGAGACTAGAAGACACAAGTTTCTGACCTGGATCTTGGCATAGAGATCTTGAGGTATAGTGGCCATGAAATGCTTAGGCCCAGGCAAGGTAGTACATATCTTTAATCCTAGGAGATTGAGTCAAGGAGATCTCTGAGTTCAAGGTCAACCTAGGACAAAGCAAATCCCAGATCCAGGCATGGTGATATACACCTTTAATCTGGGCCCCACCTTCTGCTGGAGGCCTATATAAAGACATTGGAAGAAGGAAGATTCACTCTTTGACTGCTTGCACTTACTTGCCAGTATATCTGTTGGAACACATTTCTACAGAAGACGAGCTTAAACAACTAGCCTCATGTGACTGAGAAGCTACTAAATTCTTGGACTTCCCATCCACAGCTGACCATTGTTGGTTTAGTTGGATTAGAGACTGTAAGCCATCATAATAAATTCCCATAATATAGAGAGACATTTCATAAGTTTTGTGACTCTTGAGAACCCTGACTAATACACTCATAATTGTGAGTTCCTGTAAAAATGAAAAAGAAAAATAAGAAACAAAACAAAACAAAACAAGTCACATACTTCTTATTAAAAGAGGAAATAACCAGGGCAGTTATAATCAAAATCAACAAAAAACCAAAGTTCCACAGTTTACAAAGTTCAGTGCTTGAAATTTAGGAAACACAGTCATCCTGGCTCTCAAGGTCCTGGATAGCTAACTCCACTTCCTCATCAGTAGGACATAGAGTTTGTCTCATTGACTCAGGCTGACTCTACTCCATGGCTGCTGCTGTTTTGGTCATCTCTTGGTACAGGCACTTATAAAATGTTTGGTCCCTATTGCAAATGGACTGTACCTTCTCCTGGGTTATCTTTATGGATTCTAACTCTACAACCTGTTGACAAGTCTCAGTCATTCTTCACAACTCTTTCAATCCCACAGTTTTCACTCCTACTAAGGCTATACTTTCACCAAAGACCTCTCTTCAGGGACCCCAGCCCTACCACACAGTGTCAAGCCTCAGCCTCTCTCCATTACCCTATTCATTCCTTAAAATCCTTTACCACCTTTAATAATTTCAGTTGCCTTGGTCCTTTCTGGACCAGAGCTCCTGTGAGCAGACCCCTAGCAAACCCCTTGAAGATTTGGCATTAGTGATACCTGGTATCTTTTTTTTCAAAGCATAATAAAAGACTTTAATCTACCTCATTCCTTGTAGACTAGTCACAAGAAAGGAACTGATTACAGAAATGCTCAACAAGAAAATTATGTTGATCTAATGTACATATATGGAAACCTATACATGTGATAAAATTCACTTATCCTTTTTCTTACAAACACATTAAATTAATATTTTTAATTTTCCCCCATTGGTATGAATTTCCATTTTTTCTTTCTTTTTGTTGTTTTATGTAGTTTTAATTGGATATTTATTTATATTTCAAACATTATCCTCTTTCCCAGTTTCCCCTCTGCAACCCCCCTATCCAATCCCCACTTATCCTGCTTCTAAGAGGGTACTCCCCAACTCATCCTTTCCTGTATTCCTACCATAGCATACCTCTACACTGGGGCATCAAGCCTTCACAAGACTAAGGGCCTTCCTGTAAGACTCTGTTGAGCCTTAGCTTACCAGGGACTCCCTGAGTGAACCATGTGGGGCCTGGATCGATGCAAAAAGCAAGAGGAATTTATTGTTCCAGTGCACTGGGGTTGTCCCAGACCCGAAGGAGATATTGTGACCCCCATAACTTGTTCAGTGAGCTTTTATACAGTTTTCAGCAGCCATTAGGTGCAATATGATTGGCAGAACAGTGTGACTTTTTAAACTGATTGGTCTTCAGGGTATGATGTGGCAAGGACTTTCCTTGTCTGAAGGTGGGCAACCCACCTGCAGGTCGGTTCCCACCCTGTGGTCTGAGGAATGTTAATTAACTTCTCCCTTCTGGAGGGGCAAGCGTGCCTCGACCTTCCCAAAGTTCCTGAGCTGACCTTTTCATTCCCCCCACCCCCGTTGATGCCAGATAAGGTTCCTTCAGCTCCTTCAGTCCTTCTCCTAATTGCTCCACTGGGGTCCCTGTACTCAGTACAATGGTTGGCTGTGAGCATCCACATCTGTATTGGTCAGGATCTGGCAGAGCTTCTCAGGAGACAGGTGTATCTGGCTCCTGTCAGCAAGCACTTCTTGGCATCATCAATAGCATCTGGGTTTCGTGTCTGCATCTAGGATGCATTCTCAGGTGGGGCAGTGTCTGGATGGCCTTTCCTTCAGTCTCTGCTCCACCCTTTGTCCCTGTATTTCATTTAGACAGGAGCAATTCTGCGCTAAAATTTTGGAGACAGATAGGTGGCCCCATCCCTCAACTGTGCCTAACTTCTGGATATGTTCTAGACAGGTTTTCCCTCCCCTTTGTGGGGTATTTCAGCTACTGTCATCCCCGTGGGGCCCTGGGAGGATGCTTTACTGGCATCTGGGACTTTCTGGTTGCTACCCCTAGTTCCCCATGGCCCATTGCCACACACCTCTGTTCAATTTCTTGATCCTCTATACATCTCCATCTCTTCCCATACCTGATTCGTCCCCTCTTTTTCTCCTCCCCCCTCTTTTCCTCCCAAGTCCCTCCCACCCTCTACTTCCCTTGATTATATTGTTCTCTCTTCTAAGTAGGACTGAAGCATATACTGTTTAGTCTTCCTTCCTCTTGAGCTTCATGTTGTTTGTGAGTTTGATTTATAGGTATTTCATGCTCTTTGTCTAGTACCCACTTATCAGTGAGTGCATACCATGTATGTTCTTTTGTGATTGAGTTCCCTTACTCAGGATGATATTTTCTAGATCCATGCATTTGCCTGAGAATTTTATGATATCATGGTTTTTAATAGCTGAATAATACTCTATTGTGTAAATGTACCACATTTTCTGTATCCATTCTTCCACTGAGGGACATCTGGGTTGTTTTCAGCTTCTAGGTATTATAAATAAGGCTGCTATGATCATTATGGAGCATGTATCCTTATTACATGTTGGAGCATCTCTGGGTATATGCCCAGGAGTGGTATAGCTGTGTCCTCAGGTTGTACTATGTCCAATTTTCTGAGGAACCACCAAACTGATTTCCAGAGTGGTTGTACCAGCTTGCAATCCCATCAGCAATGGGAGAGTGTTCCTCTTTCTCCACATCCTTGCCAGCATCTGCTGTCACCTGACTTTTTGATCTTATCCATTCTGATTGATGTGAGGTGAAATTTCAAGGTCGTTTTGATTTGCATTTCCCTGATGACTTAGGATGTTAAGTATTTCTTTAGGTGCTTCTCAGCCATTCAATATTTCTCAGCTAAGAATTCTGTTTAACGCTGGGCAGTGGTGGCACATCCCAGCACTTGGTGTTGACTCCTTCCCCTCACAACAGCTCAGAGGCTGACAGGCTGAGCCTGCAGACGGCCACCTGCTGGGATTAAACAATGGCCTGCTACACTGCAGTCCACCTTTGATGACAGCAGCTAGAAGCTACACCTGGTTGCTGACACGCCTACTTGCCAGAGGACCTGCTGACTTGTGAACAAGCCTACCTGTCTGAGAACTTTTGAGTTTCCAGAGTTGGTGTCTCTTGTCTGCTGCTTTGTTTATGTTATGCATATACCTTGTTCCTAGAGATTTTCACTTTCATTCTTGCCTGCCTAAAAATGTTCAAAATACCCCCAAGTAAATAGATGCCTTGATACATTACTTGGCGTCCATGTCTCTTTGTTCTCCCAACCCTTTCATTTTGCAGGTCCGAATCTAACCTCCGGTTGAAGGGAACACAGACCCTAGTGGGACCGCGGGACGGTTCCACTCACTAGGGAAGCAGAGGCAGGCGGATTTCTGAGTTCGAGGCCAGCCTGGTTTACAGAGTGTGTTCCAGGACAGCCAGGACTATACAGAGAAACCCTTTCTCAACAAAACAAAACAAAACAAAACAAAACAAAACAAAACAAAACAAAAGAGAATTCTGTTTAATTCTCTTCACTATTTTTTTTTGACAGGGTTATTTGACTCTCTGGAGTCTAACTTCTTGGGTTCTTTGTATATATTGGATACTAGCCCTCTTTTTTTTTCACCTATCAGTCATTTATTAAATACATCGGTGGAGCCACAGATTGATGTGTAACAGCAGAGTGAAGAAAACTCTGATATAGGCCTGACAACTTCTTAGCTTTTAGATTGGTGGAAGCTGGAGGTCTGCTAAAAATACTTTTAAAGCTTTGATAGTTATGAGGGAGTTGACGATAGTGATGAGTTGCTTTCAAAAGGGACTAAAAATAGCCCAGGATAAATCATCTCCAGGATAATTCAGTCACTTGGGCCTGTAGAATTTTCAACACTGGAACAATTTTCTTTTTACTGGAAAGTTCAGTTTACAGCTATGCTGGCTAGTTTTGTGTCAACTTGACTCCATCTACAGTCATCTAGGAAGAGGAAACCTCAACTGACAAAATGGCCCCCAGCAGAGTGGCCTGTGGTCAAGCCTGTGGGGCATTTTCTTGATTGATGATTGATGCCAGCTTGGGGGCACAGATCACTGGGTTGTGCCATCTCTGGGAAGGTGATCCTGATGATATAAGAAAACAGACTAAGCAAGTCATGTGGAACAAGTCAGTATTACTCTTCCATGGCTTCTGATTCACTTCTCGCTTCCATGTCTCTGCCCTTCCTTCCTGGATGATGGATGGCCACTGTAACCTGAAATAAACCTTTCCTCACCAAGTTATGTTTGGTCATAGTGTTTTATCACAGCAATAGAAACCCTAAAACAACTCTAACATATATATAAAGTTTTATTGCATTATAATGAGAAAAGTTACATGATTTCAATTTATCTGAATTTGTTAACATTTA
>NC_045030.1:10106920-10112872 GCF_008632895.1 Mastomys coucha | reverse complement strand
TCTCAAGACCATTATGTTGTACACAGCAAGACACTGTCAGGAACAAACAAGCTGAAAGTGTATATGGACTGTATAATATTGGAATGCATTTCTCTAATTACCAAATTAGAGAGACCATTGGATGACAGTCAATAAATTTCTAATTCCTCGTATTTTTTGGATTTGGATATGTTGGTAACATTAATTTTCATATTAAGATATTAAGAAAAGTAATTGTTACTTCCTATTGTCCTATTGCTTTTGTTGTAAGATGTAGAATTAGGTTTGTGTGGATTTGATGAAAGATTACTTTCTTGCTTCTTCTAGGGTGTAGTTTGGCTCCTTATGTTGATATTTTCCGTTTTCCATCTATTATCCTTTGTAGGGCTGGATTTGTGGAAAGATATTGTGTAAATTTTGTTTTGTCATGGAATATCTTGTTTTCCCCATCTATGATAATTGAGAGTTTTGCTGGGTATTGTAGCCTAGGCTAGCATTTGTGTTCTTGTAGGGTCTGTATGATACCTGCCCAGGATCTTCTAGCTTTCATAGTCTCTGGTGAGAAGTCTGGTGTAATTCTGATAGTCCTGCCTTTATATGTTACTTGCCTTTTTTCCCTTACTGCTTTTAAAATTCTTTGTTTAGTGGAACTTCCTCTGGGTGTTTTGGGAATGACTGCAGAGTTTGCGCCCAAAGTCTGCTCAGGGCACCGGATGGCCCATACAGGCTGGAAGCAACTGGAACCACTGGGCTGGCAGAGTTACTGTGTACCTGGGTCCTGCTGGTCCCAGTTACTCCCTGTGTTGGGACATCTGATCCTAGGCATGTTAGAATGCCTGGGAGTGGAGCTTCCTCTGGGTGTTGTGGGACCAGAAGGAACCTGAGCCACTGTGTTGGAGGAGTTCCTGTGTGCCTGGTCCTGATGTTCCCAGTTACTCCCTGTGTTGGGACAGAAGTTATGTCCTCCTCACCTCTGATCCTGGGCCTAGCCCTCTTTTGGATATAGGATTGGTAAAGATCTTTTCCCAATCTGTTGGTTGCCATTTTGTCCTAGTGACAGTCCTTTGGCTCACACAGGCTTTGCAATTTTATGGGGTCCCATTTGTCGATTCTTGATCTTAGAGCATGTTCTGTTCACCATGTTCCTTTGATGAATATGAAGTGTCATTCCTTATCTTTTTTGATAACTTTTGCTTGAAAGTCAATTTTATTTGATATTAGAATGCTACTCTAGCTTGTTCCTTAGGACCATTTGCTTGGAAAATTGTTTTACAGCCTTTTACTTTGTAGCAGTGTCTGTCTTTGTCATGGAGATGTGTGCCCTGTATGCAGCAAAATGCTGGGTTCTATTTACATATCCCATCTGTTAGTCTATGTCTTTTATTGGGGAATTGAATCCATTGATGTTAAGAGATATTAAGTAATAGTGATCATTGCATCCTGTTATTTTTGTTGTTAGAGGTGTAATTTTGTTTGTATGGCTATCTTTTGGGTTTGTTGAAAGAAGATTACTTTCTTGCTTTTTCTAAAGTATATTTTCCCACCTTGTGTTTGAGTTTCCCATTTATTATCTTTTGTAGTGCTGGATTTGTAGAGAGATATTATGTAAATTTGTTTTTGTCGTGGAATATCTTGATTTCTCTATTTATGTTAATTGAGAGTTTTGCTGGGTATAGTGGCCTGGGATGGCATTTATATTCTCTTAGGGTCTGTATGACATCTGCCCAGGAACTTCTAGCTTTCATAGTTTCTGTTGAGAAGTCTGGTGTAATTCTGATAGGTCTGCCTTTATATATTACTTGACCTTTTTCCCTCACTGGTTTTTAAAATTCTTTCTTTGTCTAGTGCATTTGGTGTTTTGATTATTATGTGATGTGAGGAACTTCTTTTCTGGTCCTGTCTATTTGGAGTTCTATAGGCTTCATGTATGTTCATGGGAGTCTCTTTCTTTAGGTTAGGGAAGTTTTTATTTTCTACAATTTTTTGAAGATGTACTGACCCTTTAAGTTGGGAATCTTTGCTTTCTTCTATACCTATTATCCTTAGGTTTGGTCTTCTCATTATGTTCTGGATTTCCTGGATGTTTTGGGTTAGGAACTTTTTGATTTTTGTATTTTCTTTGACTGTTGTGTCAATGTTTTCTATGGTGTCTTCTGCCCCTGAGATTCTCTCTTCTATCTCTTGTATTCTGTTGGTGATGCTTGCATCTATGACTCCTGATCTCTTTCCTAGGTTTTCTATCTATGTTTTCTATCTCCAGGGTAGTCTCCCTGTTTGATTTTTTTTTTATTTTTTCTATGTCAGTTTTTTGATCCAGGATGTTCTTGTTCAATTCCTTCACCTGTTTGGTTGTGATTTTCTGTAATTATTTAAGGGATTTTTGTGTTTCCTCTTTAAGGGCTTCTAGCAAACAGCCTGTGTTCTCCTGTATTTCTTTGAGGGAATTGCTTATGTCCTTCTTAAAGTCCTTTATCATCATGATGAGATGTGATTTAAATCAGAATCTTGCTTTTCTGATGTGTTTGGGTATCTAGGGTTTGCTGTGGAGGGGAGAATTGGGTTCTGATTGTTACATAGCCTTGGTTTCTGTTGCTTATGTTCTTGCACTTGCCATCTGATTATCTGTGGTGTTAGCTGGTCTTATTGTCTCTGACTGTGGCTTGTCCCTCCTGTATGCTTGTGTGTCAACACTCCTGGGAAATCAGTTCTCTCCAGGGGGAATTTGGGTAAGGAGAGCTTTGGAATTGTGTGGGCTCTGAGGTGAAGATGGAAACCAGAAGGATCCTGTCTCAGGCTGTTCCTTGGATCCTGTGTCATAATGGCTCTGAGCGGGTCCCTCTTGGGACAGGAATTTGAACAAAAATGGTCATCTCACCTGTGCTCTCAGATGAGTCAGCACTCCTGGGAGACCAGCTGTCTCCTGGTGGGATTTGGGTATGGAGAGCTGTGGCACAGGGTAAGCTCCAGGGGAAAGATGGAAACCAGAAGTAACTGGTATCTTTTTAGTTCTAATTCTTCAGTCCCAACTGAGCAGAGTCAATTACCCTAACAAAGCAAAAGCTTCACCTTAGTGGTTCTTAATTCGAAATATCAAACATTGCCAAGAAATTGAGTCTTTAAGGGACTCAATGTCCTTTGAACTTCAGAAGCCAAGTCTTCATTGTCTTCTTTTCTCTCAAAATTCATATCTTCCAAGCTCTGACAGAAAAGCCCACTGAACTTTTAACATTTAACAGCTTTTTCCAGTCCAAATTCCAAAATCCTTCCTCAATCCTCCCCAAAGCAAGGTCAAAGCTATTACAGTATTATCTCATGACCTGGTACCAATTTATGTGTTAGTTATTGTTTCTATTACTGTAATGAAACACCCTGACCAAAAGCAGTGTGGGAGGAAAAAAATTATTTGTCTTATGTATTCTGTGTCACAGTTCATTGATGGAACTCTGGGTAGTAACTGAAACAGATCAGGAGCCTGGAGATAGGGGCTGATGCAGAGAAAATTTGGAAGTGCTGCTTACTGGTTTCCTCTCCCTGTCTTGCTCAACCTGCTTCCTTTTACAACCCAGGACCATGAACCCCAAGCACTGTGCACAGTATGTTAGACCCACAAGTTTGTTTGCATTCTAATTTCATGGGGCATTTTTTTCAATTTTAGTTTCTTCTTTCAGAACTATAGCTCATGTCAAGTTAACATAAAGCTACCCAGCATAATATATATTTATGAATATTATGTTTCCCTTTTTTTTCTTTACAGACAACTAAAACAGTTCTTATTCATTTTTTCAAAAGCTAAAGCCTAGCTGGCTGGCAACAACTCATGCCAAGAATGTTTGTCCACTGCCTGTTGATACATATAGAAAACAACCATTGGAAGTATCCCTACATGTTGCAATAGTTTGAGGTTTGTAGGAGGTAATACTATTACCCTTCTTAATTCCAGAACCTGTTCTAGCAGCACTTCAATATTAGAAGAAGAAGCATTCATTACAAAAGGAAACTAGGATAGATAAATATGGATGTAAGTAGGTGGCTGGAATGTGAGAATCAAGTTGTGTGGTGGAGAGGAGAGGGGCTTGTGGGAAGAAATATGGGGAGAGACAGCTGCATTTAAGTGACATTTGAGGGATAGTATTGAAATCTGATAGAGTAAAAGCTTCCATATATATATATATGAAAGGGATCTAAATGAAATTGCCAATTACTGGAGAGTCAGATTCCAATTGGATTTCTTGTGTCCTAAAATGAAGCTTTCAGTACTAAGACTGGGTTACAGTTAATTGAGTTGTTGGTAAAATAAGTGCAATGGGAAGCCACAAACAACAAGGTTATTGATATGGCTATACATATAATATCAATATAATCTCTCCACAAAATGTCAGCAAGGCTCCACTTCTGAAGAGAACATGTACACAACTCATTAAAGAAAGAGATGTCAAGCTGGTGCATATATAGAGCCTTTACTTCTATATTCCAGAGTTTTTGGTACAAGGAGGTAGACAATAAGGTAGACAATATATTATCAGATGAGAAACAAACACAAGTCTTTTATCTACAATGTTATTCTGTCTGCAAGATATGATAAGGCAATGGTGGCACAAAGCTTGTGGGAGTAACCAACCAATAACTGTTTGACTTAAAGATCACTCCACGAGATAAAACACATAGTCAACAATATTTGGGTGACTGAGAACCTGAGACTGGATAGTCCAGCGACAGAGTAAACCCAAAAAATACAGGTCTATATTCATAGATTAATGCCTAGTTCAGTGGTCATCAGAGAATTTACCTACTGTGCAGATAGTAGCAAATATAAAGACCCACAGGAAGGCATTATCCAGAGAGTAAGATACCTTGGAAAACTCTGCTCTAAATGTGACCTCTCTATTACATCCCTCCACACAGAGCTCAGGAAATCCCATAGAAGAAAGGGTAGAAAGAGTGTAAATGCCATAGGGAATAGAGGACATTAACAAAACAAGATCCTCTAAATCAACATGAACAGAGCTCATATGAACTCAGAAAATGAAGCTGTATGCACAGGGACTGCATGTGTTTGTACTAGTTTCCCTGTACATATACTATGGCTCCCAGTTTAGGGTTTTTATAGGAACCATGGGTGTGTTAATGAGAATATCTCCTTTTTTGTGCCTTCTTTCAGGCTCCTTTTCATCTTTTGGTTTATCTTAACTAACTTAGATGTGATAGTTTTTTTGTTTTGTCTTATTATATTACTTTAAATGAATGAAAACCTAGAATGAAAAACTAGGGTAACTGTCACTTATACTTGCCACAAGGAGGAAAATCAGTTTTCTCTAATAGAATGACACTGGTTAATCAACCATTCCAGGGCTCACCTCATATTATATTGGACTAAAATATAATGGAATCCAGAGTTGCTTTGTTTTTGTCTCAGTGTGTGTGTTGGGGCGTGGGGTGGCGGTGATTTGGTTATAGTTGTTTGGTCCTTTATTTGATTTTTTTTTTCAATTCAGGTTTGGTTTTATTTATTTTTCTTGGTTTTGGGGGTTTGTTATTGTATTGGATTTTTGTTTTTAGAGAAAGACCTTTTTAGAGAAAGGTAGGTAGGTAGGGGTAGAGGATCTGGAAAGGGGAAGAATATGATCAAAGTATGTTTAAATTGAAAATTGTTTTAAAAGGATTCAATATGTATAAGTACACATACACACACACTCTTACATACAACACACATAAAAATTTTCTGGGATTGTCATCAGACATTTTACAAAGTACCTATGACAGATCATATTCTATTTGTAGCTTCCACAATGAAATTTTCTTTAGTTAACTGTTTAAGTACTTCACCCAGAAGTTCCTCAACATTTTATAGTGCCTTCAGATTATTTTCAGTCTTTTCATATTGCTCAGAAGGGTTTTTTAAAATTTGTTGTTAGCATCAAGAACCTGCCTGCAGCAGATATGTGGGCGGGTCCACAGACCTGTCACCAGGGCAAC
>NC_045030.1:10106655-10106909 GCF_008632895.1 Mastomys coucha | reverse complement strand
TTTGTTCTCTTAACGCCTTAAGATGGCCATGGTTTGGAATCTACCAGCTTCAATGTTCTGTCATGGTGTGAAGCCCTTGCACATGCAGGATGCTGGGAATGTCCATTGCCTGGACTTTCTATTTTTTTTTTTTGATGGTTTCATAGTTCAGGATGGTTTTAAACATGATCTATAGCAGAGGCAACCCTTTTATTCATGACCCTTTTGCCTCTATCCTTTAAATTCTGGGATTGTGTATATGTTCCACCATTCTT
>NC_045030.1:10103579-10106645 GCF_008632895.1 Mastomys coucha | reverse complement strand
GGCTGTCCTGAAACTTACTCTGTAGACCAGCAGGCTGGCCTCCAACTCAGAGATCTGTTACCTCCCCCCTTCAGCTCAGCCTTTGGACTCCTGGCAGTTTCCCCTTGGGGCTGCTACCTGGGGAACTAAGACAAAGCTCTCTGCAGACTGTCAGATCTTCTCTAAAGAAAGCTGCCCTGGAAGTTCATGCTGAGATACAGACAACGCCCACTGCCTGAAGATAGGATGTCTGCTCCACCTTGGCTCCTGACTCCTTCCACAGTGTTTATGTTATGCAAATATCATTGTAACCTAGAGATTCAGTTTTCGTGTTCCTGTATATGTTCTGGACATTCTGAGTAAAGATATGAAGCCTTGATTGGGGCACAACTTGGCTTTGTGTTTTCTCTTGTTCTCAAACCATATATTTCAGGTCCTTTAGTCCTTCGCCTGAGGGAACCCAAGTTCGTGAAACTGCGGGACAGTTTCAGATCTGCTTGCCTCTGCCTCCCAAGTTCTGGGATAAAAGGCATGCGCCACCACTGCCCAGCATGTTCCACCATTCTTAACATATTATTGAACCATTTGAGAGAATGCTGAACATATTCCTCTACTATTTTATCCATTAATATAACATTAAAATATTTTATTATGCTGGTTTTTTTTTGTGAGTTGAAAGTGCATTGTTATGTAGGAAAATACCCATGTTCTTGGGAAATGTATATGTATTGTTCTACATTTCATATGACAATTCTACAAATTGCTTTAATAACATACATATAATTTTTATGGCGCTTGAAGTTGAACTTAGGAACTCATACATTCTCAACAACTGCTCCAAAATTGTATTATATCCTCAGACCAATTTCCATCTTTTATTTTGAGGAATGACCTTTCTATTAATTTCCCTAGATTTGCCCTGAACTCACTATGTATCCCAGGCTGGCCTGATTTTCCTGTCTTAGCCTCCCAAGCAACTGATATTTTAGGTTTTGCCACCAGGCTGGGTTTGGAATAGTATGTTTTTATACTTATCTATAGCATTTTATGTGTATGAGTGTTTTGCCTGCAGGTGTGTATGTGCAATGAGGTCCCTTGGACCTGGAATTACTGATGATTTTGAGACACTCTGAGAGTTCTTGGAATTGAACTAGCTCATCTGATAGATCAAGAAGAGCTCTAATCCATTGAGCTATTTCTTAAGCCCATGAAATAGTATACAACTTTAAGTACAATTATCTTTTTATATTTAAGAAACCCAAGATTACACATGTTCCAAGTTGTCATGCTCCATTTGTTTCCTATGACATGGGACATTTTTCTCAGCTTTTTATTTTTCATGATACTGACATTTTCATAATATATAGGTCAATTATTTTGTAGACTGTCTAATAGTACACTGGTAAATGTTTCACAGATGTCTCTCTGGGAGAAAACAAAAGTCCTACTGTGTTCCATTTGCTAATATTCCTGGTGTAAATATTCCCACTATTGCTGATGCCAAGCCACCAATGTGATATTACTGAATGCTCTATTGGGATTATCTGTACTCAATCAACTCTTGTGAGACAGTAATATGGGCTGTCTCTCATTCCTCATTAACTGTCTCTCAGATTGGTTTTGTGTGGTCTCTCTCCCCTGTTCCCGTAAGCGAAAGAATGCTGCTCAGCCCAAAAGTGAAAGAATGCCGTGGCATGCCCCGGACTGTGTGTTTGTCCACCTGTGGTGCGAAATGCTGACTGCTGGAGATAAAAGACTGACAATCAGCTCGGTTCTGCCAGAACTCACACTTAAAGTTTCTGCTGTAAACAGACTGCTAGTCTCCCTTCGTCCGGTCTCATGTTTATGTTAAAAGTCTGATTGCTGTGGTTTGGTTTTTGCCTTACCATATAAACACTTTGCACCCTAAGTAAAGTACACCTTGATACAGTTACTTGGTGTGGTTTCTCTTTGCTTATTGTCCACAGCTCCCATTCATCTCCGGTCCAGTCGTGTAGGGTCCGCTGGCAGAAAGCTATAGTTTTGTATGCTGGATTTTCATGAATAGTACAGGAATACTAATGAAGTAATGCTATATCCTTATTAGACCACCATATTGGGAGTCTCATGTCCCACATTCTCAAATACGAGATTATTGTATAGTGAAAAAAAAGGGACATATAGACTTACCTTATGGTGAGTGTATATATAGGTGTATGGTAGAGTACAGCTCCCATTTTGTTATTTGAACTGGATAGATATTAGGACAGTGGTTAAAGAAGAAAAAGCCAGATCCACAAAGTTTCATCCTTCCCATATTTCATCCTCCCTTTTAATTTGAAAACTACAACAATAAACCCAAAAGTCATTTTGTATGGGACTCATGTAAAACATGTAATTCCAAATAGATTCCATTAAAGTAGGGGAAAATCTGCATATATAAGCATGGTTCTCTTAGGAAAAATAAAACTCTAGCAGAAGGACAATCAGAATGGATACTGTGGTGGTTTGCATATGCTTGGCCCAGGGAGTGGCACTATTAGGAGGTGTGGCCTTGCTGGAGGAAGTGTGTCACTGTGGGCATGGGCTTTAATACCATCATCTTAGCTGCCTAGGTGCCAGTCTTCTATTTGTCTTCCAAACAAGATTTAAGAGTCTCACCTCCATCTCCAATACCATGCCTGCCTGGATGCTGCCATACTTTCTGCCTTTATGATAATGGACTGAACCTCTGAATCTATAAGGTACTCCTAATTAAATTCTGTACTTCATGAGAGTTACCTAGGTCATGGTGTCTGTTCACAGCACTAAAACCCTAACTAAGACAGATACACAGAAAAGAATTTAACTCATAGAGGCTGCAGTACTAGACTCCAGCTGCACCTTAGGATGTTCAGGTTTCATTGAGTTAGGCTGGATCTAATGATACTCAGGAGATATATATGTTATAGATCGTAGCATTTCTGTAACAGATGTGGAGATGAAAGACCCCCGGAACTGGGGAGATCCTTACTCAAGTCTCGGGATGCGCGACCACCCTATGACTCACGATAGACCAAACTTGCTGCAATCACACGAGGAAGTTTTATTACAAGCAAGACGGGACAA
>NC_045030.1:10090582-10103056 GCF_008632895.1 Mastomys coucha | reverse complement strand
TTTCTCTGCTCTATAGGAGCATGCTTGACTCCATTTTGGGACTAGGTTAAGAATTTTTATTCTACAGAGACAAGGATTGGGATTGTTTTGAGAGAACTGGTCACAAGAAGAAATGGTGTTCAAGAAAAAATAGAAGAAAAGCAACATAGGAGAAAACCATAGTAAACTATGGGTTTACTAGTCTATGCAAAGAAGACTTAATCCCATTAAGGATTTCTAGGATCCTTACAGAACATGTTTTATATTTGTTTGACCTTGGGCATTAGAAAATTTGGTATTTATCTACAAGTTATTATCCATCATTGGCATTAGACACCTTAAGAATTTTTAGCCTTACTTCTAAATGAAGTTGGTCCTGTAACCCAGAGAAAGCCCATTTGTAATATGAAATATGACAACATGTACAAGAATGATGAAATTGACAGAGATATTAGTGGGTCCCCAAAAGCATGTGCCACAAGGTCAAAACAGTATTTTCTGTGGTTGTTTGAATAAGAATGACCCACATATGCTCATATGTTTGAATGTCTGGTCTTCAGGAGTGGCACTACTTTGGAGGAATTAAGAAGTTTGGCCTTGTTGGAGTTAGTAAGCCTTTGTTGGAGGAAGCAGGGTAGGCTTTGAAGTTTCAAAGGCTCAAGCCAGGCCCAGTGGCTCTTGTTTCTGCTACCTGCAGGTTCAGCTGTAGGACTGACAGCTACTTCTCCAGTGCCATGTTTGCATGTACGGCTTCATGCTCCCCACAATTATGACAATGGGAAAAAACCTCTGAAACTGTAAGCCTGCCCCAATTAAATGCTTTCCTTTATAATAGAACCCCCGCTATGATGTGTCTTCAGAGCCATAGAACACTGACTAATATACTTGACTATCTTTAGAAATTGTAAAATGAGCCATGTGTGTTGGCTTAAGCCTGTAATTCTAGCATTCAGAAAGTCAAAGCAGGAGCATCGCTAGATAACCACTGGAGAGTCCAATCCTGAGTTTATGACAGGATATCACCTTGTTTTAGCCCTGGCCATTTAAAGTCCTCTGAGCTAAAGCAGCTATTACCCACAGAAGCTCTCACTCCTTCAATGACTATAGAACACTTTTGAGGCTATATGGAATCACTTGTGTTTGCTCATCAGTGTACAACCTCAGCTGTGACTATTTCTCCCCAAATTCCCATACTCATTTATTAGTAATTACCCTCTCCTCCAAAGACAGGAAATCATAATCTTTAGCAATGGACTTCAAAAATCCTTTCTTGTCCTTTAAATCCCATTGTCAGTGTTAAAGGAGAATAATGGAACAGGAGTGGTTAAACAGGTATGGGGGATGGGAGCGCAGGTTAGAATCAGAGATCAGACCTTTAAACCAGTGATATAGAGATCTTCCTAACTTTCTCTCTCTCTCTCTCTCTCTCTCTCTCTCTCTCTCTCTCTCTCTCTCTCTCTCTCTCTCTCTCTCTCCCCCTCTCCCTCTCCCTCCCTCTCTGTCTCTCTGTCTCTCTGTCTCTCTCTTTCTCTCTCTCTCTCACACACACACATACACATACATTTTATGGATCTACCCTTGAATAGGACAGTAATGCCCTTACTATACCCTAGAGATTAGCATATTAAAAGCACATTGATTTAAATGATGTGCTACATAGTTTTATGTCATCTCGACATAGGCTAATGTCATCTGAGAGGAGGGTATTTCAATTAAGAAAATGCGTCCATAAGATGGGGCAGCAGAAAAGCCTGTGGGACAGTGCTTCTTAACCTGTGAGTCATGGCTCCTTTTGCATATGAATGACCCTTATTGCCTAACACCATTGGAAAGCACAGATACATTATGAATCTTACAGTATCAAAAATACAGTTATGAAGTAGGAACAAAAATAATTTTATTGTTGGGGGTTACCACACCGTGAAGAATTGTGTGAAATGGTTGTAGCATTAGAAATGTTGAGAACCATTGCTGTAAGGAATTTTATTAATTAGTGATAGATAGGGGAGGGCCTAGCCTACTGTGGGTGGTACCATCTTGAGCTAGTGGTCTTGGGCTCTATAAGAAAGCAGGCTGAGCAAGCCCCATGGAGCAAGTTAATATTCAGTAGTCCTCCATGCCCTCTGCATTGGCTCCTGCCTCCACATTCCTGCCCTGTGTGAATTCCATTCCTGACTTCATTTAATGAGCAACAATATGAAAGTGTAAGACAAATAGAACATTTCTTCTCCATCTCATATTTTTGGTAGTGGTGTTTTGGGGTAGCAATAGAAACCCTAACTAAGACAAATGGGTTACTTCTTTTGAAGTTGTTGGCCAGTGATATCTCATAGTCTCCTAAATAATAGAGTCTACTGCCAGTGCTCTGTTACCCTCCAGACCTTGATAATAAGATCCAATTACTGAAGAAATTATATACTTGAGTCTTTTTATCTTTATTTTTTAAATTTTATTGGATATTTTATGTATTTATATTTCCCAGTTTCTGTTCCAGAATCCCTGTATCCCAACAGCCCTCCCCCTGCTTCTATGAGGGTGCTCCCCTTCTTACCTACCCACTCCCACCTCACTGCCCTGGCATTCCCCTACACTGGGGCATTAAGCCTTCACAGGACTTTCTGGGTTCTTTCACAGATGTTCTTCAACACTATTAACATAGTAAAGCATGTGTCCTTATTGCATGTTAGAGCATCTTCTGGGTATATGCCCAGGAGTGGTATAGCTGGGTCCTCAGGTAATACTATGTCCAATTTCTGGAGGAACTGCCAGACTGATTTCCAGAGTGGTTGTACCAGCTTGCAATCCCACCAGCAATGAAAGAGTGTTCCTCTTTCTCCACATCATGTGGAGAAAGCAGGATGATGTCACCTGAGTTTTTGATCTTAACCATTCTGACTGGTGTGAGGTAAAATTTCAGGGTTGTTTTGATTTGCATTTCCCTGATGACTTAGGATGTTGAACATTTGTTTAGGCGTTTCTCAGCCATTTGATATTCCTCAGTTGAGAATTCCTTGTTTAGTTCTGTACTCCATTTTTAATAGTGTTATTTGGTTCTCTGGAGTCTAACTTCTTGAGTTCTTTGTATATATTGGATATTATCCCTCTATTGGATATAGGATTGATAAAGATCTTTTCCCAATCTGTTGGTTGCTGTTTTGTTGTATTGACAGTGTCCTTTGACTTATAGAAGCTTTGCAATACTTGAGTCTTAAATGTGGTGAAATCAAGCTAGTACTGACCTGGAAACTTCATTCCTACTAGCTAGCTTTTATGTTAATAGAAAGGTGTTACATGCACTACCAGAGGAGAAAAGCAATCATCAATCTTACCCAGCTGTAAAGCCTGTGAGCCACATGGACTGTCTACAAAAGACATGCTCAGTGGTGCAAAAATAAACATTAGTAACCCATCACTTTCTCATTAGAATTAAGTCTCATTCCACAAGACGAAATCCATACCTATTATAGGGGCAAGAATATATAGCTAGGGAGGATATAGGCCCTAAGGAAGAGACAACTACTAATATTTTGCTCAAAATACATCATATTAAATGAACTCTTAATGATTTATCATTATTCTGATTAATATATCATCTCTCAACTCACCTCAGAGAAGCTTCTGCTTGTAGTAAATGTTAGTTAACACAGAGATGTATAATTAGTGAAGGCACAGAAAATAAGAGACTAAAGAATGCTTCACATTGAAAGGAACATATATGCTATAACTGCTCCTCATGAGGCTCAGGTGTCACTGTGAAGAGGAGATGAAACATATAAGAAACTAGAGACAGTACATCAATGACTCCAAGGAAACAGTGTCTTCTAAACACATCAGGATTGCTGCACATAAGAACCTACAGCAGTTGTTAAAACATGCATAAAACCTATACAAGCCAAAGCCAGACCAAATCTCATTGGGGGAGGAGTTGGGTGGGAAAGCTTGATGGAAAGGTGATCAAAACACACTGTACAACATTATCAAAGAACTAATACATTTTTATAAAACACCCTAGATTTAGTCTCAATGAAAGGAATATGGCTAATGAAAGGAGAAAAAGACAGCGTATACAAACAGGTGTATACACACAAACTGTTCTTTTTTGTTGTTCTTTTGTTTTCAGTTTTTAAAAGGGCAAATGAGACTCTGTAAACTTGGAGACATGATTGGCTGGGAAATATGTTGGGTTTAAAGTTTTCTTAGGGAAGACATTTGTCCTACTGTATCTATCTCTGGATCATGACTAACAAGGAATTGTTTGCCCTACTTTTTCTTATGAGAAGCAGCAAAGTTATGCTCATATGAATATAGGGTGCTCATTCATATTCAGTAAACTACTTATATTTACTTAACTGTGTAGCCTGGGCTGTCCTGGAACTCAGAGATCAGCTTGCCTTTGTCTTTCCATGCATATTGTGTGTTTCTGCAGATTCCCTTTGCTGCCACTCATGTTTTGCTGTGTCACTTTTTCCTAGGTGTTGCCTGATCACCATCTTCGTTGAGCTCCCCATCCTGAGTGGATTCAAGTTACATCCTCCAATTTTCCATATAATCTACATACTAATGCTACCCAGGCCAACATTCATTTGCTTTCATCATTGAATGAAACACTGCCATCTGGGACATTTGACTTTCTGAGTAGCTGATGAGGTAGATGACATAGTCTAGAAGTAAAGAGAACTTAGTTTCCTGAGAGACAAACCTAATGTAAAGGAAAGAACATCCATGAAGCAGCTAATTGGATAAATTCCTCTTCCTTTTTCCTTTCCATAGGTTGTTCTGATGTAGTTTCCTGAGGATTCCTAGCACAGGGAAATAAATGTGCTGAGTGACCTGCTGTCTGATTTCTTGGCTTATCATAAAATTGTGGCCTGTGCAGCAATGAATCATGTCACTTATCTTTCCTTGACTCCTTGCTCTTTTTATTTCTCATTCTCCCTGTCATATACTTGCAGTCCCATTCTTCCACTCCTTATCTGGTGTTCTGTAGTTACAGCTTTGATACTATACATATCCACTTCCTAGGGGTAGATCTCAACAGACAAGCTAGATTTCTAGAATCTTATCCACAGACACGGGGTTTGAACAAAGGTGCAAGTAACTGTCATTAATTTATTTGACATGTTAAGAGAACAACTGTGAAACTTATATGAAAAATATTTTACCTTTCATGTAATATTGTTATAATTAAGTAATAGGTGTTTTAAAGAGGAAATTTTTCTGTGTGATTTCTACTCAAAGATTGTATTTGTCTAATTCAAAAGATCCTTACTAAGGATGTTAAATTCAGAGACAGGTAAATTATTAAACCATTGTCCTCTGGCATTGCCAGATCACCATCTTTGTTGAGCTCCCTGTTCCAAGTGCATTGAAGTTGAATCCAAGTTGAATAGTCTATCAGGGTTGATTCTCTTAAAGGACATAGAGTTATAATTATTCATACAGGGTGTAAATTATTAGCAGGAGGACTGAGGACTTATTAAATTCATGTATGCCCAGCATGTAGAACTAAATGCACCAGTGGGATATGTTTCTGTCTATAGTTGCTTAACTCAAACCTATTTTTAAGTAAAGAGATTTACATATTAGATATCAGTTTCTCCTCATTTAATTATCTCTTATTCCTTAAAGCATAATATAATTAGACTTAATTTAGTTCTGAGACAACAAATAAATGGGTCAATAACTCATCAACCTATAGTTCTGGCTCCTGAAGAAAAGGAAAGTGTTCAAATAATCTAATCCAGATTCTGTGGGAAAGAACTTTCAAATTCCAAGTTGGACTACTCTCAAAAGAAGAGAGATCAACCTAGGCTTTCATCAGATAACTGAGATTCTGACACTCATCTTTCTTAAGTTGGAAATCTTACTTTATGCGGTCCAGGGTCAACAGTTCTGCAGCTCTTCTCTATGGACCTCTGTTCTTCAAGATTCCTAACACTCTAGTTACACTGAATGTTCTCACCATGCCCTACTTTCTCCTGTGATGCTAGGATGTCTAATTAGAAAACAATGAATCATCAAATATTATGACTAGACAGAATGTTCTGGTTTTGAGTCAGTATTTTTATAATTGCTGCAATTTTAGCTGAAGGAGAACAATAAAATATTTTTAAAATTATATTATATTTCACTTACATACTTATATTTGTATTGACTGACAGAAATTTAGCATATAACTCTCATATGTAGATTTTCATTCCAGGTTTTATAATGATTATAGCAATTATAAATGAGTGCTCAGATGTTAATAATACATCAAAAAGAATGGCATACATTATCAATAATATGAGAGTTATTTACGGAGTTACAGATGTTGAAGTGGCTATTTAGCTTTTCAACCTTTCAAAGGCTAAGGTATTTAGAAAACATTACATTTTGCCTAAATACCAGAGCTAAAGTTGATTATCAGAATTCCTAAATTCTACTATTCTTAGCATTTTAGTAGAAAATTTTGGAAATAATTTAAAAGATATATTTCTCTTTAAGAAATGTGCCAAGGCCTTCATTAGGTTCATAGTATCTCTAGTAAATAACAACAGTTCTGGGCTTGTCTGCCAGTGTCCTTTTTGTCCCTTGTCAATGGGAAAACAAACCTCACATAACATGTACATGTCCCACTAACTCCTCTTTGTTTTCAATTTTAGGTATGTTCATGTCCATTTATTTTGTAATAATGTCAAAAACATAATGTATACAAGGACAACAGAATATATTAGATAACTGTGATAGCCACTCTGCCCATCACTTTAGGACAGAGAGTAATTTTATGTTCACAATGAGAAGACATGAAGATCCTGGCTACTTAGCATATTGAAATATTGAGAGGGCTTTAAAGAAAGAAAAAAAGGCAAAGTAAAGGTAAAGGACTCTTAAGTCCTTTAACTTCAGTGAGAGATGAAACCACATTTTAAGTTTCTGTCATGATTTATCAACAAATTAAATAATTCCTCAGATCTAATCAAAGCTCTTCCCTGGTCTAAAAAAATTCAAAACAAACAGCGTATTTTAATGTTTTCCAAACTTTCACTCTATCCTTTTCTGATTACTTTCTGACAAATCATTTATTTTATAAAAATTATATTTTTTAATAAAGCTTCTGCACTAGGGTCCAATAATCCATGCTAAAAATCAAAATGGAGTAAGTCATGCTAACCTTCCACATCATCAAGCAGAAACTAAACTGTTTTATCTGATTGGAAAGATAAGAGCCAAAATTTCTCAGTCCTGCTGCTTCCAATTTGCATGGTAGTAAATTCTCTCAGCCTTAGTGCTAACAGTTAAAGAGGATAACTGAAGAAATTTGATGTTAACTGATCAGTTTTCTATTGTTTCATTTTCCTATCTTCTTACAAGGAAATGGCTAGACTGATGGTTGTTGTTTAGTGACAGACTGATTGATTTATCTCTATGTATAAGGTCATACCTGGGCTATATCTCCAGCACTCCATATGTGTGTGTATGTGTGTGTGTGTGTGTGTGTGAGAGAGAGAGAGAGAGAGAGAGAGAGAGAGAGAGAGAGAGAGAGACAGAGACAGAGACAGAGACAGAGAGACAGAGACAGAGAGACAGAGAGAGCGAGACAGAGAGACAGAGAGACAGAGAGAGATAGAGAGACAGAGAGACAGAGAGAGAGACAGAGACAGAGAGAGATATGCTGTGTGTGGATCTAGGGAAGGAAAAACAATGATTGATCTGCTTTTGTACTTTTGTTTCTCATTGTAGTCTTTCTCTGTTTTGAAAACCAGGCTCCTCTGTTCAGTCCATCTGAACATTTATTCTGTTTTATACAATGAACTCTTTCCAGGGTTCTAAGAATCTAAAATCAAACCAATTAAATTATTTAAACTAACTTGCTCCAATTTTGTCTTTGACATGCAAATTCCTTCAACAAATATTTATCAAGAACATCCTATATGACACTTGCCATGATAATATAAGACAAACTTTTTTTTTGCCTGAGTAAGTTAAATCTAAGCCTTTTCCAATTTAGTTTTGAGAATCAGCTTAGAACATGTAGAGGACAGTTACAGTCCTCTGAAATACTGTTTCCAGAAACATATTTCTGGTTAAAACCACAAGTCTTCTCATACTGGTGATTTCTTTCTTCACCCCTTAGAGCCTCACAAATGAAAATCCATTTTCAAGAAATTATAATTTTTGGAAACCAAGATGTGCATGAGGGAAATTATTTTGGAAAAAGAACTAAGTTATATTATGTCTATATTAGTCAGAACTCAAATGGGAAATGATCCTCTTGACTTGAAATAATTCACGGAGGGTTTAATAACAGCACCACAGCACCATTTATAAAGATGAGATGTAGATGAGATATATGGTAACTAAAAGGCATTTTAAGAACCATAGAACTTGTATCAGCAAAGATTACTACTGTCTTACTGGGATGGAGAAAAAAACAGAAAATACTGGGCAAGAATATTATACAGAAGCTTACTTTGGTTAAGGAACCCAGTTAACTCAAGATAAACTACAGAGAGGGATATATGTTAAAACATGGAAACAAATACACTGATTTGTCTTTATTTTCTGTCTCATCTACCACCGAGGTATCTCATTAGTCAAACCCAAGTGGGAAACTTGGAATAAGGTAGGCATTAATATAGTTTATACAGATCAGGCTTCCAAGGGAGAATAGATGGAGAGAAAGCTAGAACATAAACCTGTGAGCAGGTAGGCAAATGTCACAGTTTCCATATTAGTTAGAAACCTTTTAAACTTCATCTGGAGGGGAAGGAGATTACACAGTCATAGTTTTCCTTGAGTCATGTCTCCCATTCCATATCTTGTGCACGTCTATGTGGCTGTCATTTTATGCACTTTTAGGCTCAACTTGATGTGAATTCAACAGAGTGAAAGCTCCATCTTTACTGAGCCCACATACTGGTGACTAGTTTTTCTATCAGGGGTCAGTTAGTAGTAAGGCAGTCATTCAAAGTAGGAATTAGAAAAGTATAAGCTTATGGGAAAATCCTTCTTGAATTAAAAAGCTATCAACTGGTTATTTTCTGGGCTATCTGCTATATATACTTTCTCTTTTTCTGTCTCTTAGTCTTTCACCCCACAGGTATTGTCAACTACAAGACTAAATGAATTTTCTTCTCTCCACAATCCCTCAAAATTTGTTTCCCTCTAATTTGTACAGTCAGGATTCATTTTAAGTTTCTTACTTTCTGCCACTCCATATTTTGGGTTGGCATGTAACTTAGTATTTTCTTTGATTCCAGTAATTTATATAAAAAGACCTTGAAAGACATGTTTTTTTGTATTTAGATAATATTTGGCTTTATTTTTTATGATCATTGTTTTATTTTTTATTTTTAACATATTTAAGAAATAAATGTAATAAACCAAATACATGGACAAAAAATATAAGAATCATATGATTATTTCAATAGAAGCAAAAAATGAAGTCTTTGATAAAATTCAACATGCTTTCATAATAAAAGCCCTAAAACAAGTAGGACTGTAGGAAACATATTCCAACATAATAAAGGTTATATATGACAAGCCCATGGCCAATATCATCCTAAATGAATAAAACCATTAATAAGCCCCACTAAAATTAGGAATGGGAGAAGCCTGCCCACTATCCCTACTGCTCATCCACAATGTGATTGAAGCATTAGCTGGAACAATAAGGCAATAGAAGGGATACAATGTGAAAATATTAAGTCAAATTATTTTAATTGATGATTATATTATTTTAAACCCAATGTTCCAAAAAATTGACTAGAAAAATTGTAGAAATTATCAATAATTTCAGCAAAATATTATGATACATAATTGACTTACAAAAATTACCAGTCTTAATATATATGAGTAACAAGCATGCTGGAAAAGAGATCACGGACACGCTCCTCTTCCCAGTTTCTCAGATAAAATAAAGTATTTAGAATATACATAACAAAAGAGGTAAAAACCTCTACAATATAAACTTTAAATGTGTGAAGAAAGAGATTGGAAAACATACTAGAATTTCCAAAGATGGTAAAGATCAAAGCATTGGAACTATTACGAGCTCTCTGAAAAAATACTAGAGAAGAATTCTTTAGACAGCCTTCTTGACTAATGATAGTTGTATTTTATAAAAAGAAAAGAAACCAGGGATATGTTTGGTGGAGGCATGGTATGGAGTTGGGGAAGGAGGTGCCTCTGCAGGTCCGTGCTGAAGCATCCCTTCCCTCTGAGGTACCAGACACAAAAGTATAGTATGGAATAGAGTTTATTTAGAGCATGGGCAGGAGAGTTGAGGGAGTAGAGACAGAGAAAGGGAGGGAGGGAGAGAGAGAGAGAGAGAGAGAGAGAGAGAGAGAGAGAGAGAGAGAGAGAGTAAGAGAGGAGAAAGGGAGAGTGTAGAGGAATAGAAGCCAGCCATGAACACGTGGAGAGAGAGGAGAAGGGGAATGGGGAGAGAGGGGGAAGAGGGTAAGTGAGCAGGAACAAGAGGAGAAGAAAAGAGAGGAAGAAAGTGAGGAGGTGACAAGCAGCTCCTTTTATAGTGAGTCAGGCATACCTGGCTATTGCCAGGTAACAGGGGTGGAATCTAGAGTAAATGCCAACATTTCCACAGTTTGGTTTAATTAAAAAAGGAAAAATTAGAAAGGGGTGATGGATAAAAATGGGGTACAGAGCTAAACAAAGAATTTTCATCTGAGGAATATCAAATGACTAAGAAGCACCTAAAGAAATGTTCAACATCCTTAGTTACCAGGGAAATGCAAATCAAAACAACACTGAGATTCCACCTCACACTATTAAGAATGGCTAAAATAAAAAACTCAGGTGACAACAGATGCTGGTGAGGATGTGGAGAAAGAAGAACACTCCTCCATTGCTGGTGGTAAGCTGGTCCAACCCCTTAGGAAATCATTTTGGCGGTTCCTCAGAAAATTAGACATAGTACTACCTGAGGACCTAGGTATATCACTCCTGGGCATATACCCACAAGATACTCCAACATATATCAAGGACACATGGTCCACTATGTTCATAGCAACCTTATTTATAATATACAGGAGCTAGAAAGAACACAGATGTCCTTCAACAGAGGAATGGATACATAAAATGTGGTACATTTACACAATGGAGAACTACTCAACTTTTAAAAACAATGAATTCATGAAATTCTTAGGGAAACAGATAGAACTAGAAATTATCATCCTGAGTGATGTAACCCAATCACAAAAGAACACACATGGCATGCACTCTCTGATAGGTGATACTAGCCCAAAAGCTCGAAATACCCAAGATATAATTCACAGACCACATGAAACTCAATAAGAAGGAAGAACAAAGTGTGGGTGCTTCTTAGAAGGAGAACAAAATATAGGGGCAAATATGAAGATAAAGTGTAGAGCAGAAACTGAAGGAAAGTCTGTCTACAGACTATCCCATGTGGGGACTCATCCTATATACAGTTACCAAATGCAGACACTGTTGTGGGTGCCAAGAAGTGCGTGCTGAAATGAGTCTGATATGGTTGTCTCCTGAGAGGCCCTGCTAGAGTCATACAAATACAGAGATGAATGCTTGCACACAACCATTGGACTGAGCGCAGGGTCCCCAATAGAGGAGTTAGAGAAAAGACTGAAGGAGTTGAAGGGGATTGCAATCCCACAGGAAGAACAAAAATATCAACCAACTAGATCCCCCAGAGCTCCCAGGGACTAAGCCATCAACAAAGGAGTACACATGGCTCCAGCTGCATATGTAGCAGAGGGTGGCCTTGTTATATATCAATGAGAGGAGAGGTTCTTGGTCCTATGAATAGATGCCCCAGTGTAGGGGAATCAAGGGCAGGGAGGTAGGAGTGGGTGGGTGGGTTGAGGAACACCCTCATAAAAGTAGGGGTTGGGGGAGGATGGGATAGAAGGTTTCCTGGAGTGGGGGAACCAGGAAAGGGAATAACATTTGAAATGTAAAAAAAGAAAATATCCAATAAAGAAAAAGTGCCAATTAAGTGGTCATGTAGAGATATTGCTTGATGGGTACTGTGAATTAGACCCTTAGACATCCCAATAAGTACAGACAAGGTGGCAAAGTCCAACTCTTTAGGTGTGGATGTTATTAAACTGTTCCTACCAGCATCCTGAGAACAAAATTATTAACAAACAAATGACTAGTCAGGTCTAGACATACCAGTTTGTCATATGGAAGGTCGTGGCTATATGTGAGTCCAGGACTCACAGGAAAACAGTTTAACTAAGTTTAGGAGGTTTTTTTTATTGCAGCAAGAACCCAAGAGGGAGGGGTCACAAAAATCACTTCTGAGAGGTAGAGGGGTCACAAAAGGATTAGAGGTCCTAGAATAAGGGTCAGTGAAAGGCAGACCAGTGGGGGGAGGTAGCTTAACAGCTCTCCAAAATTTGGGTGGGTAGGTCAAGTGAACGATGGCTCTCCATGTGGCAGTGGGGGCTGTGAACCTTCCAGTTTCTAAATCCTAGTCTTAGAACCAAGGTTGTTAAAAAAAAAAAAAAA
>NC_045030.1:10085087-10090538 GCF_008632895.1 Mastomys coucha | reverse complement strand
TTGTTGTAGTGGTTATTCTTGGTTGTCGACATGATTAAATTTGGAATGAACTACAATCCAGAATTGGAAGGCTTACCTGTGATCTTAATCTGGAGGTTGATAGACACAAGTTTCCTTGAGGTGACAAGCCAGCAACCTGGTGGCAGGTTGACTACATTGCACCACTTCCTCCATGGAAAGGACAACATTTTGTTCTTGCTGGAGTAGATACTTATTCTGGTTATGGATTTGCCTTTTCTGCATGTAACACTTCTGCCAAAACCACCATCTGTGGATTCACAGAATGCCTTATCTATCATCATGATATCCCACACAGTTTTGTCTAAGGGAGCAGGAACAAGAGAAGAGAGCAAGAGAGTGAGGAGGGGGCAAGCAGCCCCTTTTATAGTGAGTCAGGCAGTCAAGCACACCTAGCTATTGCCAGGTAATTGTGTGGCACAGCCTAGACTAAATGCCAACAATAGTTCTTTGCTTGTGGCAAAATAATTCCAGTCTTCATATAATGTATGTAAGTAGGTGGCTCAATTTTGTTTATGTTTATTGGTGTGTGCTCAGTTGTATATGCAATGCAGAGACTGACACTGAATACCTTCCTCAATTTTTTTTTCCACCTTTGAGTCAGGATTTCTCACTAAATGTAGCTCACTGAATTAGGTTAGTCTGGTTAGGAAGCAAACCTTGGGCATCCTCCTATCTCCGCTTGGTTTATGTATTTGTGCTGTTGTATCTGGACTTTCACAGGTGTTCTGGGGATCAAATTCATGTTTTAATGCTTGGGTGGCAAGCACATTACCAACCGCATCTTTCTTTGCTTATGTAATACCGGTTGGTCATCCTAAGTCAATTTAAGCAAGTTAAGATTTACTTAACTAATGACATCAGCAGTGACTGTTTTCCTAATCATGTCACAGTCTAAGGTAGTAGGATTAAAATTTCAGCATAGATGAATTTTAATGGTTGTTTAATTTAATTTAACCTACAACAACTGATGGTTATCAGGAACTGACATATTAAACTCTTGCTTATAGTTTTGCATCCATCATGGAATCTAGTAGCCTAGATGTAAACTAAGTCTAAGCAACTTATGTTTCTTTGCACACAAGTACTACAAAAGATAGACTCTTACCTCTAGTTCATACCTCATAGATCTTTCTTCCTACTCTAGGCTTCCTGATACCCAATCATATCATGATTAATTCAGACTAAGGGGAAATTAATGACTTCATGGATAAGCTTGCACAGTGGCAAAAGCCTGAAATCCTAGTATCTAGCAGGAAAGAGTAGGAGAATTGCATATTTGAAGCTAGGCTAGGTAATACTTTAGCAAAACTGCCTAAATTTTTTTCTGATACTTTTTAAGTAGCCATTGCCCAATGTTGCATGAGACAGGAGACTTGCTACATCAAAGCTTCCTAATCTTGTTCCTAGATGATTAGGTGTGAGACTACTTTCCAGTCAAATACTAGTCACCAGTAGCAATGGTCCACTCAATAGTGTAGCTTTGTACTGTTTAATTTGCCTTCCTTTGTATTTCTCCATTTACTTATTTCTACTGTCCATATTAACATCCTGAATAACTACTGGTAAAAATCCCTTTTTCTAGGTTCTTCTCTTGAGGTCATCTTAACAGTTATCTAAGGTTCTTTAACTTAAGATCCAATTTTCTTAACTGATCTTGACATGTGAGCTATAAATCAATAAAAGAGAACTATATAAATTTCTATGGGAAAAGAATAATTTGATACTTGGTGTGTTTGCTAAGTAAGATCATTCCTGTATCACTCTTATCTGTCATAATCCCAGAAATATGTGAGAGGGATCCTAAAATCAGGAGTCATATGGACAGAAGTCCAAATCATAATAATTCCTAGAGTAGTAAGAAAGCTACCCTCTATAGTGGAAGTCAATAAGTACCTAGATATCATGACTATTAATAGTTGTCCTCAGAAAATATCTGTGTCATACTTCAATTCTCAAAGCTATTACAAAGAGCTTGAGGATAAAGAAGTGTTGTGAGGCCCTATAAAGCTGGATAAAGAAGTGTTGTGAGGCCCTATAAAGCTGGATAAAGAAGTGTTGTGAGGCCCTATAAAGCTATGGATCTTATGCTCTTACCCTTTTACTTACCTTTTACTGCAGGATGCAGTAAGTCCTTAGAAATACCTGATAGATGCGAAGACCATCAGGCAAATTTTCTCTCAGAAGTTAAAATATAACAATCTCCCTGATATCTTCCATATAATCATGACTCTTGACACTGAGAAACTTTTGTGATATTAAAACTACGTAAATTTAAATAAATCAGAAATTTATAGCAACCTTTAAATTGGTAGAACTGATATTCTATAAGGCTGACCAAGACCAAGTTTTATCTGTGGCTAATTTGTCAGTTTAAAAATCCAAACCAATGCTAAGTGTGGTAGCATATACATTTAGTTCAAGGAAGGTCTGAATTTGAGGCAAGCCTGGTCTACATAGTGAATTATGGGTTATCAAAAGCTACATAATGAGACCCTGTCTCAGAAAATAAAAAAACTAACAAAACCAAAGCTAAATAACAGATGACTCCACCGTGGAGCTTGTGTGCTTTTGTCCTTCAGTATCCCTGAAGTATCCCTGATCCTGTGTTTGATTCAGTCATTCAAGAGTGTTTCTCTCACACCTTTACAAGACTAGTTCAGTGAAATAAACATTCTCTTCATCTAGCATCTTCCCATAAGACTATATCGTTTAAGACACACATACTCCCTTGTCCCAGAACTACTCTGCAAATTCTCACTATTTCTAATAGAGATAAACAGATAAATTCAATGACAAAAAATATAAAAATGTCACTGGTGTGTGTGTGTGTGTGTGTGTGTGTGTGTGTGTGTGTTTAGCACAGAGCCTGGTACTGAATATTTCATCATTAATTTTCTTTTTTATAAATTGAAAATAGATTCTTTTCTCATATGATATAACCTTTAATACTTTCTCCTCCCTCTACTTCTCCCAGTTTCTCCCTACCACCTCTGTCCTCCAGGTTTACTCCTCTTTTGTCTCTCATTAGAAAAGAACATGCTTCTACAAGTTAACAACCAACCTGAAAAAATAAAATATTGTATGATGATGCAAAAGCTATCATATCAAAATTGGACTCAATAAATAACCCAACAAGAGCAAAAGAATCCCAAGGACAGGGACACTAGTCACAGACCCAATTTGTTCAGAGTCCCTTAAAAACACCAAGATAATATTTATAATATAAACATAGAGGACATAGTACATAGATATGTAGGTCCCATGTTTGCTCCTTTCAGTCTTTGTGAACTCAAAGAGAAGTCCATACTCTTTGGTGATGATCTTGTCCATGCAAAAAAAAAAAAAATTTCACTCCTTGGAAAGCTCAGCGAATGCACATTACAGCCACTCGAACACTTCCTATTCACCACATCCCTCTCAGGGATGTGTTGCCTGTGTTTCTCCTTTCTATAGTGTATGGAAACCTCAGAGGAGGGCAGTGCTTTAAACAAACAAAACTGATCACCTCCAAAATTTGTTTTATATCTTTCAGGGTATATGTGGGTGAGCTGGAATATTTTTCTAATATTGCTGCCAGTGCTTGTCTAGCATGAATGAAAACCTGGCTTTGATCTCTATAGCAATGTAAAACCTCTTTTTTTTGTCATTTACAGAAAAAGCAACAAAAACAGACAAAAAACCCAAAATTTAATGCGGATATTTCTGAAACACCAAACATCAAAAGACTGTTTACTAGTTCTTCCCTGGTCAACCCAGGTCACATCCCTTGTGCCCTAAGTTGTTAGGCCTTGAAAGACACAGCTACAGAGCAGCTTGAGGCAATTTTTCTCAAGAAATGTACCACAAAGCACAGGGAAATGCTGCACTTCAAGATGGAGACCCTGAAAACTGGACAAGAGAAGACATTTTTTCATGTTTATACCTGCACTGAGGACTCACACAAAGATACTAGTTTTCTGATGCTAAGTTTAATGCTTTGCTAGAATGAAGGCAATTTCAGGTCAAATGACTCCAAAGCAAGCAAAGTAGTGAACCAAGAAGCATGGGTCCTCAACAGGGGGGCAAAAAACTTGAGCCTAGGAGTCTACAGTCAGCCTGGGCAACAAAGATAGATCCCATCTACAGACATTAGGAAATAAGTTAGCTTTGTGGTACATTTCTTGAGAAAAATTGCCTCAAGCTGCTCTGTAGCTGTGTCTTTCAAGGCCTAACAACTTAGGGCTCGAGGGAAGTGACCTGGGCCCCTTAAATAAAGGCCGTTTTTCACATCAGTATGTTTTAGAGGTCCTTGGTTATGAAGGTGACTTTCAGGACTGACTCAATATAACTTAATTTATTTTTTTGAGTAAGCACCTTCCCAGAACTGTATTCTTTAGACCTAACTCCATTCAAATTGCTATGTGTAACATTTATTTGTAGCGAACTCTATTTGCTATGTTGTAACTGAGAAACAAAACAAAACAAAACATCTGTTTCATATCCTCAAAGTTTCCCTATATGCCAGAGGCCCAAGATGGCACAACTTCTGTTTTCCCAGTATTCAAGGTTTCTTTCCATTGCAGATGCCCACAGAAGGAATCAAAGTTGGTGGCTTCATTGTGCCATTTAATGACTGTTGTAGATCATTTCCAGAATAAAGAGATAAAAGAAAGCTAGACAGTAAAGAGGGAGAGAGAGATGTAGAAAAGCTCTAAGAGCTTCTTTTCACCTTCAGTTTTATTTCAACAAATGACCTATTTTCCAGTTAACTTCTTTCTTTTTTTATTTCAGGATAGGATGGTAAACTATTTTAATATTTGATATACAAAATCTTCTTAAAAACCACAATATCAATTATGCATTTTACCTTCTAACAAGCAATAGTGAGTTTTCATAATTAAAAAAAATCATTGGAAGATGATCTTTGAACATGAAAACATTTTGAGTTATGGGTGCTTATATCTGTTTTCCACCTCTTTATTAATTGTTATGTTGCCTGTTAATTAAACAAGCATGATATATCTAACAGGGGGTTAAATATAAAACAAGGAATATATATGAGAAAGCAATTCACAAAGGAGACCAAGAATCAATAATCACATCAAATTTGTATTTATTTATGTGAAACTGCTCACCTGTGGTGATTAATTTTATGTGTCCACTTGACTGCATTACAGAATTCAGACATTCGACCAAACATTATCTGTGTGTATTTATGTGAATGATTTTACATGAGATAAATATTGAGGCAATGGATTGAATAAAGCTTACTATTCATTCTTGGGTGGCAATTCTCAAACTGTGGGCTGTGACCCCTTTGGGCACTGAACAACTCTTACACAGGGATTATTTAAGACCATCAGAAAACACAGATATTTACATTATGATTAATGACAGTAGCCAGATTTTAGTTATGTAATAGCAACAAAAATTTTATGCAAGGTGTGTTGG